>NC_057389.1:101330125-101532449 GCF_019320065.1 Cervus canadensis
TGGCCACCTGATGCGAAGAACTGACTCACTGGAAAAGACCCTGATGTTGGGAAAGATTGAGGGCAGGAGGAGAAGGGGGAGGAGGAGGATGAGATGGTGAGACATCATCACTGACTCAATGAACATGAGTTTGAGCACATTCCAGGAGATAATGCAGGAGAGGAAAGCCTGGCATGCTGCAGCCTATGGGTTCACAAGGAGTCGGACATGACTTAGCTAGTAAACAATAACAATAAAAATTAATCATTTAAAAATGTACAATTCAGTGGCCATAGCATGTTCACAAATATTGTGAATCTAGTTCCAAAATTTTTCATCACCCCAAAAGGAGGTCTTATATCCATCCCTTCCTTGGTATTGGCTCCTTCTTGCCGCTCCACCAAGCCCCCAGTAACCACTAATCAACTTTCTGTCTATATGGATTTACCTATTCTTGGACATTTCATATAAGTGGAATCATACAGTGTATGGCCTTTCCTGTCTGACTCCTTTCATTTGGCATAATTGTTTCAAGGCTTATCACACTGTCAATGAATCAATGTTTCTTGATTACTTTTAAAAATTTTATTTATTTTTAATTGGAGAATAACCATAATATGGTGTTGGTTTCTGCCATATATCAGCATAAGTCTACATATGTCTCCTCCCTCTGGAGCCTCCTTCTTTCTTCCCACCCCATCCCACCCATCTAGGTTGTCACAGAGCCCTTGTTTGTGTTCCCTGAGTCATATAGCAAGTTCCCACTGGCTATCTATTTTACATATATTAGTGTACGTGTTCCATGCTACTCTCTCCATTTGTCCCACTCTCTCCTTCCTAGCTGAGTGACGCTCCATTGTACAAATGCTCCATAATTGTTTATCCATTCGTCCACTGATGGACATGTGGATTGTTGCCACCTCTTGGCTACTGTAAATAATGCTGCTATAAACATATATATTCATATGTCTGTTTGAGTCCCTGTTTTCAGTTCTTTTGCGCATATACTTAGGAGTGGAACTTAGTTCATATGGTAATTTTATTCCTGTAAAAAGGAATGACCAAACTTTTTCCGTGGTGGCTGCATCATCTTACAGCAGTCCATGAGGAGAGCTCTCTTCTTTTCATCTCTGTCCCTTAAAGTCTGCTGTGGGCTTCTGGAGCCCCCAGGAAAAGCCCTTCCCCATACCAAGCCACGCTCCACCTTTACTCACTTCCAGGTGTCTTTCTGGTACCATCTCCCTAGTCCGATCATCGCCTCCACTTCCTCCCCTCCTACTCTGACCTCAGCCTGTTGAGCCCGGCTGAGGACTCTGGTGACTTGGTAACCACACGGTCCTGACTCTTGTTAGTGCCTGGGCTTCTTGACCTCTGGCACAGATGCTGCTGCTTCTTACCTGGCTTCCTCCACCTTCCTGATGTGACCTATCTCCACCTCCAGCTCCATGCCTCTGCCTGTCCTCTTTCTAAACACAGCTGTGATCAACACTTCTTCCCATTCTCTTCTCAGTCCAACTGCTGGAGTAACATCACTGACACATTGCGTTGGCATCTGTTGTCCCAATACAGGTGAGTCACAGACACACTGCTCATGGTAGTTCTAGCTGTCTCCTGGGTGTCTGTATGCACGACCAACAGGTCTTTTTTAGACTCAAGGTAAGTCAGGGTGTCTCAACCTTGGCACTGCTGACATCTGGGGCCACATCATTCTCTGCTGTGGGGGACATCCTTTGCATCATAGGATGCTGAACAGTGTCCCTGGTGTCCACCCACTAGATTGATCCCTGCAGCGCTTCTCACTCTGCAGTCTGACAACCCAAAGTGTCTTCAGACATTGCCAAATGTTCTCTGGGGGAACAGTATGTCCCAGTTGAGAACTGCTAGGATAGCCCAAATCAAACCTGAAACTTGTGCTGACATTTGTCCAGCCCATGCTCTGTACCAAGTATGGGGCTGAGGATCCCGCAAACACCGTCTAATCTCCTGGTCATTGCCTCTATTTTATCTGTCCAGGGATGGATGACCACAGGGATCATGTGACTTGCCTGAGGTCACACAGCCAGGAAGCCTCCTCTCAGTGATTCCGCATCCCCAGGCCTCTCAGCTTGCTCCTCCTTCCTTGTCTCCACTCTCAGGACAGAAAAGCTGGGCTGACACCCTCTCCTCCTCACTTCCCTAGAAACTCACACCCAGCGAGGCACCAAGGAGGACATCCACCAGTGATGGCCTTGAGAGGTGGGATGGGGTGGGAATTGGGAGGGAGGCTCAGGAGTGAGGGCATGTACATATACCTATGACTGATTCATGTTGACTTATGGTAGAAACCAACACAATACTGTAAAGTGATTATCCTCCAATTAAAAGTAAAATTAAATAAAAAAAGAAAAAGCTCCAATGTGCTTTAAAACAAACCAAGTGGGAATTTCCTGCTGGTCCAGTGGTTAGGACTCCACACTGTCACTGCCAAGGGCTGAGGTTCAATCCCTGGTCAGGGAGCTAAAATCACACAAGCCACAGAGCACAGCCAAAAAAAGAAAAAAAAAAAAAAATTAAGATTAAAAACAATAGCAACAATAACCAGGGCTTCCTTGGTGGCCCCCTGGCAAAGAATCTGCCTGCCAATGCAGTAGACAAGTGTTTGTTTCCTGATCCGGGAACACCCCACATGCCACGGAGCAACTAAGCCTGTGCCACACAATTGCTAGACCACGCTCTAGAACCCGGGAGCCATAACTACTGAAGCCGGAGTGCCTACAGCCTGGGCTCCACAATGGGAGAAGATGCCACAATGAGAAGCCTGTGTCAAATAGTGAGAGAGTAGCACCCCTGGACTGCAACTAGAGAAAAACCTATGCAGCAATGAAGACCCAGCACAACCAAAATAAGTAAATAAACATTAACAAAACGAGACAAAACAACCAATGGGCTTCTTCTCTGGTCCAGTACCATCTACGGCTCCCCACTGCTCACCAGGTCAACCCTTAGGCACTCGGACTGGATGCCTCCAGCCTCCCTGTCTCACATCCCAAGGCCAGGGAAAGCCACCTGCCCAGCCACCTCCTCTGGTGTCTCTGTGCTGGAGCCCCACCCCCTCTCCTGCTGAAATCCAACCTCTCCCTGAAGTCCTAGCTCAGATGTCACATCCCTCACGTTGCCTCCTCTGGCCTCCCTTCTGCCTCCTCCTAGCAGCAAAGCTTCAATTATTTGTATGTCCTCTCCTTCACCTCGAAACACTACCCCCTCCCACTCTCGCCACCTACTGAGAACTTCATGAAATTGACAGAGAAAGAAATCAGCCACGATTACCACCCGCTGGGGCAAGTGGGGCATCTTACATTTGTTCTAGAATTCTCTCCTTCAACTTCTGAGCCCTCTGCCTCTTTCTGGAATTTGGGAAAGACCAGTGCCCTCATTTTTCCAAAACTCAAATTCAGGGATTTCAGCCTCCTCCTCTGTCCTTATCTTAATCCAGACAGATGGTTTTGGATTCTGAAATTTCAGCCATTCACAATCACCTGTCACATTTTTGCCCTGACTAGGTCTTACCTTTCTGTTACTTAATAGTTTTCTCTCAGTGCTCTTCCTTTTAAGCCTTATTTATTTTAAGCAAAATTCATATTGCTGTTATTACACCCATGAGACTGGGGATTTAATGTTCAGGCCAAGTGTATTTTTTCTTCTACATATGAAAACAAATCTCTCATTTAATATAAATATATAAAACAGAAAATGAATAGAAAATGTTCCTCTGTGTGACATATAAAATTACCAGGCTTGAGTTCAGGTTCTGCTTCAGCATAAGCCACCTGTTCTCCTTGCTTGGCCCTGCAACAAACCTTTCTCTGCCCAAAATAAAACAAAATAAATAAAATTAAGACTAGTACACTGAATAGCTAAGGATACTTGTATCATGCTTTGGAAACCAGTCAGAGTATTTTCTGTAAGGTTCAGACTTGTACAAATTCATTCATTCATTCACTGAAAATGTATTCTTTTCCTAGCTTGATTTAGGTATAATTGACAAATAAAACTTGTGTATATTCAGGATGTTCAATGTGATTTGACATTTATTCTCATTATTCAGATTTTAGCTGGAAAACTGATACCTAACCTCATATAGTAGAGCCCTTTTACCTCATGGCAAAACCCTGTGTTACATCCCTTTACTGGTGGAAATGTCTGTGTCTACATGGAATCTCAGTTCCATGAGGACAGATATTTGGTCTGTTTTTATTCTCTGCTATATTCCCAGCTCTAAAACAATGTTTAGGGCACAGTGGGTGCTTCACCATTGTATGGACTAATTCTGAGCCAACAGCTGCTCAGCTCAGCACTGGCTAGTCTTGGGGGGTCACTCTTAGGAAGACCCCAATCTCAAGGAGAGACAGAGCCAGGCTAAAGCAGGACTTGCCCATGGACCGGGTAGGGAAGTCTTGGCTTTCTCTGAACCAGGATGTGGAATTAGCAATCAGGATTTGCTGGTGAGGGAGAAGGCTGGAAGCTTCCCCGTGGTTAATAATAGCAGACAGCGCTTACGTAGTACTTACTGTAGCTAAAAAACAAAAGTGCTCCTTGCACCTTGAAACAGGGTTTCTCAACCTGGGCCTTGTTGACTTTCTCTGCTGTGAGAGGCTCTCCTGTGTGGGCATCATAGAGTGTTTAGCAGCATCCCTGGCCTCTACACACAAGATGCCAATAGTACCCCAGCTCCCAGATGTGATGATCAAACGTATCTCCAGACATTTCCAGAGGTGTCTAGGGAGCAGGGGTGGGAGGTATGGTGGCAGAATCGCCTTGGGTGAGAACAGCTTCCCTAAGGCATTCTGACAACTCCTGAGGTGGACATATAGTAAGTGAAGAAGCCATTTGAACTCTCTGCCTTCAGAGTCCACACCCTAACCACTGTGCTACACAGCTTTGCATTTGACCTTGACCCCTGGCTCTGTCTTCTGAGAGTCCAGCACTGCTCTGGGCCTGCTCCATCTCTTGGTCCTTCTACCAGGCTAACCAGACCTCCTGCCTCATCAGCCCCCTGAGCCGGGACTGGCTCACCTGCCCTTCACTAAGTCTGTAACTGCATCCAGAACTTATTTTTTTTTGGTAAATCAAAAGTCTTCAGAATGGTGGTCCTCCAGGGGAAGAAATCTGAACGTCTTTGCCCTTTCTTCAATTTCTTTATGGTTTACTATAGTTTTAACTCTGGAGCTCATTAAGAGGGGACCATTATTTTCTCATAGCTTCAGGCTTCTCTGTTTGACCTGGCCCTTGCCTGAATCTGGACAGTCTTGAGGGGAGATGTCTCCCCTCAAGCCTGAAGCCTATGCCTCAGGTTTCCTAGATGGCCCTGAAATAAAAGCTTGGGTCTTTGTTCTCCAGGGTTTTTTTCTCCCTCCTTTGACAGACAGTTTTGGGCATCCGGTATGTGCAAGGTCATTTGCTTTGCCCTGGGAAGACCATGGGGAGCTGGAGGCCAGCTGTGAGTCCTCCTACCTGCCTGCCCTCTTGCCGAGGTCAGGCAATGGTATCTGCCTCATGTCTGGAGACTGGCTGACTCTGCTGGGCACATCTGGAGCAGGTGGGCTGGCCAAGGACAGCATCCTAGCTGGAGGGGTCAGGGTGGCTGGCAGGAGATGGCTGAAGTGGGAGGAGCAGAAAAAGAGTCTGTGGTGCTTGTTGAATTTGGAAATCCTCCTGGTTGCAGAGCCACAGGTGGGTGGATTGGACCTGAGATCCAGAGGGAGCAGGAGAGCTGGCTCCCAAGGGCTGTTGGAGTTTGAGAATTTCTGGGGATCCCAGAGGAGGCTCCTGGGGGCCTGAGGGTGCTGGCTTAGGGACCCCTGTTCCAGCTTGGGAGCAGGCCCGGGATTGGGGGCCATGAGGGGTGCTGGTGTGGGAGATGGGTCCTAGAGAGTGGTCCAGAGGGGGATATAGGCGCCAAAGGCAGTCAGGGTGGCAGGAAGCCTGATGGTTTGGGGCCTCTGGGTATCTTAAGTCTGTCTCTTCACCTGTCTCTGTCTCTATCTCAGCATCTTGTTCTCCATCTTTCCACCTGTCACTGTCTCTCACTGGGGCCTCTGGGGTCTTTCCCTTTCTGCTCCTGTCCACGCCTCCATGTCTCCACGTCTCTCATTTTCTCCGGTCTCCGGGGGCCGCGCCTCGGTCCCCGCCCAGAGGCTGTTGAGATCGGGGGCGTGCCCGGGGCGGGCCTCCCGTCGCGGCCGGCCGGCGGGGCGGGTTAAAGGGCTGGGTTGCCCGACTGCGCGGTCAGAGCCCGAGGTTGCGGTTCAGGCAGATCCGGATCGAGGGCGGGAGGCCGAGATCCGCAGGGTGAGTGCGTGTGGGGAGGGGCGGGCTGTAACCTAAGAGCAGCGGCCTCCCAGCGCGGTAAGCCGAGGGGCACCAGCTCCCGGGCTGGTACCGCGGGCGCGAGGGGCTGCGCGCGGCGGCTGGCGGGGCACCGCGGGCCCCAGGGATCCCCAGGACCCAAGAGGGGACTGCCTGTAAGGCACTCGGGTGTGTGTGTGTGTATCCCCGACCGCCTCTGCATCTGTGCGAGGTTTCTCCTGTTGTGAGCCTAGGAGTCCTGGATACATGCTTCTCTCTGGGAGTCCATGCAGACCCAGGTCTTAAGAAGGCACTCCTCATCGGGTCATGGTAGACGGGTCCAAGTCCAGCCCTATGACGCCTCCTTAAGACTGATGGGGGTCACTGGGATTTCACTTCACCTTTTCTTAAAGGGAAGGCTGCATGCCGCTGATGAACTTTAGGCTTGTGGTCCTGCCTGGGTCACACACCTCGCAGGCATAGAGCCTCCAAGAGTCCCTCTATGAAAAGAGGATGCCTGCCTGGGTCCCCACAGTTGGCTGTGAGGATTGTGTGAGGTCCTGCCATTGTTCCCAGCTGATGTCTGTTGTATGATGAAGAGATAATGTTCCGTTGTGTCCCAGGGGTCTGAACCGGCCCACTTGGACCAGGGGATGGTTAGCCAGCTGGCAGGACCGCAAGGCAACTGAAGCCCATCAGCTGATAAGTCTCGGGCTGGAGGTAGGAGGGAAACAGTTGGGGAGCTGGGATTTGAACAAACCAGCCCTGGCTGACCCCAAAATCCTGGGTACTTTCCGATGGTTGCAGCCTCTCAGTATAGCCCAGCTTGGGTTTCCAAGCAGTAACGTTAGATCCAGACGAGTGTCCGGCCGTGACCTGAGTTTGTATCTGAGGAGGTGCTTGGATGACTCTGGGGACATTCAGAGAATGGGACCCCATTTCTCCTCCCTGTTAAGACTCGGGCATGGTTCTCTAAATCCTCGAATGGCAGGGTAACAATAATGAATGTGATGGCAGTACCAATAGCCATGAGAGATACCTTTGATCAAGAAGCACTGAGCTGAGCAGATTAAAAATTACAGAAATGTCATCTCAGCTCTAGGAGGTGGCTAATACGGTTCCTGTCTTTTGGATGAGGAAACTGAGGCTCCACTAGGTGTATGGACACTCCTGAGGTCACACAGCTAAGAGGCAGAGCGTCATGGAGTCCTTTTCAAGGTGCATATCCAAGTGTGGTTACTCTGGATGGGCAGAGACAATTGCAGCCCTGGAATGCTCTAGATTACTGGTGTCTTTTAAGCTCCTTTTTCTGTCAAGATTTCCTTTGGGCCAAAGTAACTGCAGGCAAACACCTACAATATGCCCAAAGCTGTGTTGAGATGCCCCGACTTCACACCCTGAACTTCCAACTTGGCCCTGCCCTTGTAATTGCCCCCCTGAATCTCTTTCTCTGAACCCAAGAAATATGGGGGTAGGCCCCCTTCCAGCTCATACCATCTGGGGCTTGGCACTTTGGAAAAATAAGAGTTGTGCCTGGGACAGCCCTTTGGCGTCGAGGGGGGTCACAGGGGCAGACCGTCTTGACTAAAGGCTGCGAGACGGGATGGAGAGCAGGGCTGGAATGTGAGGTATTGGGGCCAGTCAGTGTTGGGTGCTTGCCAGGCCACTTTGTGGGTGGGGGCAGAGGTAGGATGCGTAGTACCTGTAGGTCAAGGAGAGGCAGACATATGGTTTCTGGTGGGTCGGGGTCCACATTACTGCATTCCTTCTCAGGAGTCCGCAGGCCTTGTATGACGAGTCCCCGTTTGCAGGCTGGGCTAACCTGACAAACCAGCGCTCCATGGGCGTGGGCTGGCTTTGGAGCCAGTCACTGGCATCTTCAAGTTCAGATAATGACTGCCCAAGTAGGGTGGGTGGGGTCACCTCTGTCAGGGCAGGTCTGCTGAAGGGCCTTTCTTGGCTTCTGGAATGAGATTGGGGGCTGGTGCAGAGAGGGACAGGCGTGCCAGCTTCCCACATGGTCTTGAGAGTGTCAGCTTTGAATTTCTCTCACTTCCATAAAATGCTAATAGAAATAGGAATAATGGCTGAAATTTTGCATGCTGTGTGTCAAGCCTTATCTCACTGAAGTGTTCCAAACATCCTTAAGGGGTAGATCCTGTTATTATTAACCCATTTTACAGATTGGAAAATGGAAGCTGAGGATGGGGACTGGGCTCACCCCAGGCTGCTTACTTGGGGAGGGGCAGAGCTGTGATTTGAATCCAAAATGCATTTTGAAGGATAATGCAACCCCCTAACACCTCTTCATTTTATTTTTAATTTTTTTTAGTTGAAGTACAATATATATGCTGGAAAGGGCACATTCTAGAACTGGTGTGTCCTCACAGTGAACCCACACGTGTCACCAGCACCCATATTAAGAAAAGGAGTAGCTGCCTGCATTCCCAAATATGCTTCTCTGTTCTTTTTTGTATTCATTTTGATTATGGTTTATCATAGGATATTGAATATAGTTCACTGTGCTATCAATTAATTGTTCTTAAAAAATAGAGAGTTATATTTTTATTTATTTTTTTAAAATTTAACTTTATTTCTTTTTAAATGGAAGATAATTGCTTTACAATGTTGTGTTGGTTTCTGTGATACATCATCATGAGTCAGCCAAAGGGATACACATGTCCCTTCCCTCCTGAACCTCCCTCCCACCTCCCACCCCATCCCTACGCTCTAGGTTGTCACAGAGCACCAGGTTGAACACCCTGTTATATAGTAACTTCCCATTAGCTCTCTGTTTTACATTTGGTAGCATATATATTTCAATGCTCCCCTCCCAGTTCTAGACTTTACCTTTTAGAGCAGTGTTAGGTTTAAAGAAAAACTACCCAGAAAGTACAGAGCTCCCACACCTGCTCCCCCCGCCCCCTCACCGCCCAACTCCTTGTTATTAACATCTCCCATCAGCCTGGTGCATTTGTTACAGTTGATGAACCAATATAGAACATTATTACTAACCAAAGTCCAAAGTTTAAAGTAGAGTTCATTCTTTGGGTTGTACAACTCACTAATTTTCACAGTTAAATCATTTTTGAGTGGTCAGTGTGTGCTCAGTTCAGTTCAGTTCAGCTGCTCAGTCATCTCTGACTCTTTGCGACCCCATTGACTGCAGCACGCCAGGCTTCCCCGTCCATCACCAGCTCCTGGAGTCCACCCAAACTCATGTCCATTGAGTCGGTCATGCCACCCAACCATCTCATCCTCTGTCATCCCCTTCTCCTTCTGACTTCAACCTTTCCCAGTATCAGGGTCTTTTCAAATGAGTCAGCTCTTCACATCAGGTGCCAAAGTATTGGAGTTTCAACTTCAGCATCAGTCCTTCCAATGAATATTCATGACTGATTTCATTTAAGATGGACTGGTTGGATCTCCTTGCAGTCCAAGGGACTCTCAAGAGTCTGCTCCAACACCACAGTTCAAAAGTGTCCATTCTTCGGTGCTCAGCTTTCTTTATATTCCAACTCTCACATGCATACATGACTACTGAAAAAATCATAGCTTTGACTAGATGGACCTTTTTTGGCAAAGTAATGTCTCTGCTTTTTAATATGCTGTCTAGGTTGGTCATAACGTTTCTTCCAAGGAGCAACTGTCTTAATTTCATGGCTGCAGTCACCATCTACAGTGATTTTGAAGCCCAAAAAGATAAAGTTTGTCACTGTTTCCATTGTTTCCCCATCTATTTGCCATGAAGTGATGGGACCAGATGCCATGATCTTAGCTTTCTGAATGTTGAGTTTTAAGCTAACTTTTTCACTGTCCTCTTTCACTTTCATCAAGAGGCTCTTTAGTTCTTCTTTGCTTTTGGCCATAAGGGTGGTGTCATCTGCATATCTGAGGTTATTGATATTTCTCCCAGCAATCTTGATTCCAGCTTGTACTTCTTCCAGCCCAGCGTTTCTCATGATGTACTCTGCATATAAGTTAAATAAGCAGGGTGACAATATACAGCCTTGACATACTCCTTTCCCTATTTGGAACCAGTCTGTTGTTCCATGTCCAGTTCTAACTGTTGCTTCCTGACCTGCATACAGATTTCTCAGGAGGCAGGTCAGGTGGTCTGGTATTCCCATCTCTTTCAGAATTTTCCAGTTTGTTGGAAAGTCAAAGGCTTTGGCATAAAGCCTCTCAATAAAGCAGAAGTAGATGTTTACTTCTACTACTGCTACTTCAATATGTGCTCAGGGTATAGAAAATCAAAAAGTCCCCCAAAATTGGAGAGGGAAAGGTAAGTCTCTCTTCCAGTCCTACTCCCAGTTCTTCCAGTTTCCTTCCAGAGGGGGCCACCATGACAAATTTCTCATGGGCCCTCAAACTTTTTATTGCACTTAAAAAATTGAGGCAAAATGCATCTAATATAAAACAACTAAAAATATTTTTGTTTTTAGTTATTTATTTATTTGACTGTGCTGGGTCTTAGTTGCTGGATGCAGGATCTTCGATCTTCATTGCAACATGCAGGATCTTGTAGCTGCAGCATATGAAATCTAGTTCCCCAACTGGGGATCAAACCTGGGCCCCCCAGCATTGGGAGCTGGGAGTCTTAGCCACTGGACCACCAGGGAAGTCCCTAAAATAGCTATTTTAAAGGGAACAATTCAGTGGCATTTAGTATCAAAATATTCACAATGTTGTACAATCATTGCAGGTATCTATTTCCAAACATTTTCGTCAGCCTGAAAGGAGACCCCATGCCCATTAGCAGTCACTTCCCCTTCCCCACCCCCAGGCCCTGGCAACCATGAATCTGCTTTCTGTCTCTATGGATTTACCTACTCTGGATATCTCATATGAATCGGATTATACAGTTCATGGGCTTTTGTGTCTTGCTTCTTTCACTCAGCATGATGTTTCTGAGGTTCATCCATGATGTAGCATGTGTCAGGGCTTCATTCCTTTTTGTGGCTGAGTGATATTCCATTGTGTAAATACACTATATGATATTTATCTGCGATCAATTGATGGACCTTTGGGTTGCTCCCATCTTTTGATGATTGTGAACAGTGCTGCTATGAATATTTGTACACAAGTATCTAAGTCACTATTTTCAATTCTTTTGGCTATACCCCTCAGGCTTCCCTGATAGCTCAGTTGGTAAAGAATCTGCCTGCAATGCCAGAGACCCTGGTTCAATTCCTGGGTTGGGAAGCTCCACTGGAGAAGGGATAGGCTACCCTCTCCAGTATTCTTGGGCTTCCCTTGTGGCTCAGCTGGTAAAGAATCCACCTGCAATGCTGGAGACCCCGGTTCAATTCCTGGGTTGGGAAGCTCTACTGGAGAAGGGAAAGGCTACCCACTCCAGTATTCTGGCCTGGAGAATTACATGTATTCTATAGTCCATGAGGTCACAAAGAGTCAGACACAACTGAGTGACTTTCACTTTACTAGGAGTGGAATTGCCGGGTTATCAGGTGATTCTGTATTTAACTTTTTGTGAGATCACCAAACTGTTTCCCACAGCAGCTGCAGCACCTCAAAACCTTCTTTTGGGGGAGGGGCATTGGACAGACATGCTCTTGTTTGAGGAACCCAGCTGAGAGAAGTAGAGGACTTCCTCAATGCACCCATTTATTTAGCCCTTCCCATTAGTATCAGATGGACCTCTTTCTTTTATTCCCATTATGTGGATGGGAAGGTCAAGGCTCCCAGGGTGGAGAACTGATTGGGGACCCACAGCATGTTTGTTTTTTTCTGCTAGGAGTAGAGCTGATGTCTGCCCTGGGAAAGACTGCAGCCTGTACCTGGCCTGGGGGGTGATGAGGTGGGGACAGGGTTTCTCTGGGCCTCCCCATCCAGCAACCCACCTGGAGCAGGGACCCCTTTTCCATGGATCATGCTTTATCTTGTTCCAACTTCTCCGCATTTCAATTCAGGAAGACATTTCATGGGTTGGGATGTCTGCTGGGATTTTCCTGGGTGGAGGAGGGGGCTTTTGCTGCAACTCCACTGAAGAACCCCTCAGTTTCCTCTGAGGGTTACTAGAAAGATGAAAGACATGCCTAACTATGAAAGCCACTGCATACAGCAGGTACTCAACAATTCTGTCAAGAACAAAGGATGGGAGGTGGAGGATTGCAGTAAAATGAACTGTTAGGGGGGCAGGGCTGGGCCTGGAGGATGAGGGGAAGCCAGCATGGGCAGAGCTGGGGGAAAGACATGCCAGGTGGAGGGAACAGCACGTGCAAAGGCTCAGAGGTAGGAATGGACTTGGCCTGTGGCTGCAGTGGCCAGAGTTGAGTGAGTCGGGGGGAGGTAGGGGGAGACACAATTGGAAGGGGGTCAGTAGTGGCAGGCTATACAGGGGACTGGGATCCATGGAAAGGAGGCTGAATTGTTTTCAGAGTAAAATAGGGGGAGCATAGGAGGAAGGGGAAAATTATGTCTGATTTGATTTTAGAAAGAGCCTTCTGGCTCCTGTGTGGAGAAGAGATTGCTGGCAGCCAAAGATGGAGCTCAGGGCACCAATGCGAGGAGGCTACCACAGTGGTGACAGAGGTTGGAAAGATGGGGATGGAGAAAAATGAATGGAAGCGAAGGATGTTTAGGATGGAGCTGATGACAGATTGGATGGAGGAAGAAAGAGGGAGGTAGGAGGTGAGGTGCATCTGAGGGTCTGGGGGCTACCTTTGGGGGACTATCCAAGAGCCGGCTGGAACTATTGGGGGGAGCACTGAGGCACGGGAGGTACCTCAGAGATGGGTCTTGGCGGCCAGGGGAGGCGTTGAGAGTCTCAGGAGGTGTGCACAGAAGGCGAGGAGAGGACCACGCAGGCCCAAGCTCTAAGGAACACCAGCATTTACAAACTGAGTGAGAAAAACAGGGGCCAGGTCCAAAACAGACTGAGAAGAGGCATCTTTGTGGCTGAGGTGGAGGATGGGCAGGGTTCCCCTCCCAACAGGCTTTGGATGCCAGGGTTGGGGAGTGGGGAGGCATGGAGGGAGTTTGACCAAGGGCATGACAAGCCTTTAGAAAGGTTGTGTATGTGGTGGCTGGGATGGGAGGCAGACTGCAACCAGGGTTAGATGTGACCCTATATATATATATATATATAACATTTTATTGAAATATAGTTACTTTAAGGCTTCCTAGGTGGCACAGAGGTAAAGAATCTGCATGCCAAGCAGAAGATGCAAGAGATGAGGGTTTGATCCCTGGTTGGGGAAGATTCGGCCGGAGAAGGAACTGGAAACCCACCCCAATATTCTTGCCTGGAAAATCCTATGGACAGAGGAGTCTGGTGGGCTACAGTCCATGGTGTTGCAGAGAGCTGGACATGACTTAGTGACTAAACCACCACCATAGTTACTTTACAATGTTGTGTTAGCTTCTGCTGTATAGCAAAGTAAATCAGCTATATTGATACATACATGTAGATCCACTCTTTTTAAAATTCTCTTCCCATATAGGTCATTATAGAGCATTGAGTAGGTTTTCCTGTGATATACAGTAGGTCCTTCTAAGTTACCTATTTTATATGTAGTAGTGTGTTTATGTCAATTCCAACCTTTCAGTTTATCCCATCCCCCTTCCCTCTTTGGTGTTCATCATTGTTCTTGTTCAATCACGATATCGTATCTGACTCTTTGTGACCTCATAGACTGTAGCATGCCAGGCTTCCCTGTCCTTCACTATCTCCTGGAGTTTGCTCAAACTCATGTCCATTGAGTCGGTCATGCCATCCAACCGTCTCATCCTCTGTTGCTCCCTTCTCCTCCTGCCCTCAATCTTTCTCAGCATCAGAGTTTTTTTTCCCAATGAGTTGGCTCTTCACACCAGGTTGCCAAAGTATTGGAGTATAGTACTGGAGCTTCAGCTGATGTCCATAGCTGAATATATTGAATCCAACCCACCCCCAGGAGTCTTGGACCTGTCAGGATGGTGACCTTGACCCCAGCATTCCACTCCAGACTACACACTGGCGTGGTCAAACCTGATGGACTCAGAGATCACCTCAAACAGCCACCCCCATTTCCAGATGGGGGAACTCGAGGTGACAGTTAAAGCCAGGCAGTGGAAGAGTCAGGATTAGAACCCAGCTGCTTACAGTGTATGTGTGTGTGTGCGCACGTGTGCATACTTAGTAAAAAAGTCCCCTTTGTCCCCCTAGGTTCCTCTTTACAACCTGGCCTTTGTGAAGGCCTCTCAGATATTCCTCCCCTGAAAGGCCTTCCTGGACCACTGCTGGACATGACTGAAGCAACTTAGCTTGCATGTACTTACCCACTAGCTGGCTTCCTGGTATAACTGGGAAAAATCATTACCCAGTGAAATCAGTAAAGAAATAATTACCCATGGCTACTTACTGTGGAGCATGTCACCTCGAGTCATCCATGGGAGAGGTGGCCCACATTCAGTTCAGTTCAGTTCAGTTGCTCAGTCGTGTCCGACTCTTTGCGACCCCATGAATCCCAGCACGCCAGGCCTCCCTGTCCATCACCAACTCCCGGAGTTTACTCAAACTCATGCCCTTTGAGTCGGTGATGCCATCCAGCCATCTCATCCTCTGTCGTCCCCTTCTCCTCCTGCCCCCAGTCCCTCCCAGCATCAAGGTCTTTTCCAATGAGTCAACTCTTCGCATGAGGTGGCCAAAGTACTGGAGTTTCAGCTTCAGCATCAGTCCTTCCAATGAACATCCAGGGCTGATCACCTTTAGAATGGACTGGCTGGGTCTCCTTGCAGTCCAAGTGACTCTCAAGAGTCTTCTCCAACACCACAGTTCAAAAGCATCAAATTTTCGGCGCTCAGCTTTCCTCACAGTCCAACTCTCACATCCATACATGACCACTGGAAAAACCATACCCTTGACCAGACGGACCTTTGTTGGCAAAGTAATGTTTCTGCTTTTTAATATGCTATCTAGGTTGGTCATAACTTTCCTTCCAAGGAGTAAGCATCGTTTAATTTCATGGTTGCAATCACCATCTACAGTGATTTTGGAGCCCAGAAAAATAAAGTCTGACACTGTTTCCACTGTCTCCCCATCTATTTCCCATGAAGTGATGGGACCAGATGCCATGATCTTAGTTTTCTGAATGTTGAGCTTTAAGCCAACTTTTTCACTCTCCTCTTTCACTTTCATCAAGAGGCTTTTTAGTTCCTCTTCACTTTCTGCCATAAGGGTGGTATCATCTGCATATCTGAGGTTATTGATATTTCTTTCCGGCAATCTTGATTCCAGCTTGTGCTTCCTCCAGCCCAGCCTTTCTCATGATGTACTCTGCATATAATAAGTTAAATAAGCAGGGTGACAATATACAGCCTTGACATTCTCGTTTTCCTATTTGGAACCAGTCTGTTGTTCCATGTCCAGTTCTAACTGTTGCTTCCTGACCTGCATACAGGTTTCTCAGGAGGCAGGTCAGGTGGTCTGGTATTCCCATCTCTTTCAGAATTTTCCACAGTTTATTGTGATCCACAGAGTCGAAGGCTTTGGCGTAGTCAATAAAGCAGAAATATATGTTTTTCTGGAACTCTCTTGCTTTTTCCATGATCCATCGGATATTGGCAATTTGATCTCTGGTTCCTCTGCCTTTTCTAAAACCAGCTTGAACATCTGGAAGTTCACGGTTCATGTATTGTTGAAGCCTGGCTTGGAGAAATTTGAGCATTACTTTACTAGCATGTGAGATGAGTGCAATTATGCGGTAGTTTGAGCATGTGGCCCTAATTTAGAGCTTTTGCCTGGGACTTGCGACTTGGAGCTCTCCGTGTTTCATTAGGGAGGGTTGCTTATCCCCCACCCCTCCCTCTTTCCCTTCTTCACCTCCTCAGCCTTCCAGAGGACACATTGCCTACATCAGTCTGTATTTTTAAAACAAAATTTTTTTGGTGCTGATCATTTTTAGTCTTTATTGAATTTGTTACAAAATTGCATGTGTGTGTGTGCGTGCTCAATTGTGTCTGACTCTTTGCGACCCTTTGGACTGTAGCCCACCAGGCTCCTCTGTCCATGGGATTTTCCAGGCAAAAATATTGGAGCAGGTTGCCATGTCCTCCTCCAGGGGATCTTCCCAACACAGGGATCAAACCCACATCTCCTGTGTCTCCTGCATTACAGGTGGATTCTTTACCTACTGAGCCATTGGGGAAGCCCCTGTTACAACATTGCTTTTGCTTCATCTTTTGGTTTTTTGACTATGAGGCATGTGAGATCTTAGGCCCCTGACCAGGGGTTGAACCCACACCCCCTGTGTTGGAAGACAAAGTCTTAACCACTGGACTGCCAGGGAAGTCCTTGTCTATATTTTTGAAAGGAATTTTAATTGTGGTAAAAAAAAACAAAACATTTACCATCTTAATCATTTTAAGTGTATGGTTCAGTGGTATTAAGTACATTCACAGCATGGTGCAATCGTCACCACCAACCATCTCCTGAACTTTTACATCTTCCCTAGTTAAAACCCTGGATCTGTTACACACTAACTTCCTATTCCCTCCCCCAGGCTCTGGCAACTATCATCCTACTTTCTGTGTCTATGAATTTGACCCCTCCAGGGACCTCATTTGAGGATATCATACATTATTTTCCCTCTGTGTCTGGCTTATTTACTTTAGCATAATGTCATCAAGGTTCATTGATGTTATAGCACATGTGACAATCTCCTTCTAAAGGCTGCATAATATTCTACTCTGAGGTTTCCAGGTGGTGCTAGAGGTAAAGAACCTGCCTGCCAATGCAGGAGATGTAAGTGATGAAGGTTCGATCCCTGGGTTGGGAAGCTCCTCTGGAGAAGGACATGGCAACCCACTCCAGTATTCTTGCCTGGAGAATTCCATGGACAGAGGTGGGCTACAGTCCATGGAGTCACAAAGAGTGGGACATGACTAAAGAGACAGCTCACACATATGCAATATTCTGATGTATGAATGGACCACATTAAAAAAAAAAAGCAGTTTATTGTGTGTTTGGGTGTAGCCAATTAACAATGTTGTGACAGTTTCAGGTGGACAGGGAAGGGATTCAGTCAAACACATGATGTATCCCTTCTCTCCCAACTCCCCTCCCATCCAGGGTACCACATAACATTATGAGCAGAGTTCCATGTACTACACAGTAGGTCCCTGTTGGTTGTCCATTTTAAATGCAGCACAGTGTACATGTGAATGGACCACATTTTATTTATCCATTCTTTCATCGACAGATGCTTGGGTTGCTTCCAATTTTTGGCTATTGGCAATTTTGGCTCCTCCATGAACATGAGTGTACCCATACCTATCTGAGTTTCTGCTTTCACTTCTTTTGAGGATCTATCCAGAAGTGGGATTGCTAGAACATATGGTAATTTTTGTGTTTAATTTTTTTGAATAACAGCCATAATGTTCTCCATTTTCCATTCCCTCCAGCAATGCATAGGTTTCCAATTTCTTCACATGCTTGCAAACACTTGGAAGTTGGACTTTGGCTGGTGGAAGAGCCAGTGAGTCAGAGCCCCTAGTGGGGGGCACCCCTGGCAGAGGTGGGGGAGGTTGAGGACACAAGCGAGAACTTGCTCTGCAGGGTTCCATTAGCTGTGTTGTCCAAGGAGGTAGGGGCACAGAGGGAACCCTTGGCTCATAGGATGGAGTGGAAGAGATTGATGAGCGCAGGACTTGAGCATTTTCAGCAATCTCCTTGATGTTGTCTGAGATCCATGGGCCCTCAAACGTGATTGAAGTTGGCCTTGGGGGAGGGGGGGAGGTTCAGAGGACCCACCTGCTCCCTGTCTCCCTTGAATTAGAGGCACTGAGCTTGAATTGTCTTGACAATGGAAAGAATGACAGGACCTGCCTCCAAGGATTGCGTTAAGGTTCCAAGAAATGAGGCACCACCCAGACGGCACATAGTAAGTGCTCCATGCCTGCTCACTGTGTTCCTAATATTATTGCTACCCACCCAGTCTGTTTTGGTTTCTTCAGGGCAAGGATTTGAGTGCAAGTAGTTTATTCGAGAAGTGATCACAGAAAAGACCAGTAAGCGGGGAGGAAGTGAACCCTAATGAACTGCAAACAGGGACTCAAACAAATACATATACATGCATGGTCATAGTAGCACACGTCACGGGTAGCCAAAAAGGTGGAAACAGAGACTTCCCTGGTGGTCCAGTGGTTAGGACTCTGCTTCCAATGTAGGGGACAAGGGTTCGATCCCTGGTGGGGAACTAAGATGCTACATGTGTGGCCAAGCCAAAATGAAACAAAATAAAACAAAAGCCATCCTAAATGTCCAACAGATGAATGGATAAACAAAATGTGCTACATTCTTACAAAGAACTATTACTAGCAGTACAAGAAATGAAGCACTGATACATGTTACAAGGTGATGAACTTTGAAAGCATTGTGCTGAGTGAAGGCAGGTACAAAAGACGTAAAAGGTTTCAGTGTTTGATTCCATTTATATGAAATGTCCAGAACAGACAAATCCGTAGAGACAAAAAAAGAAAAGAAAAAGATTAGTGATTGCCAGGGGTGGGCGGAGGGGAGAGTGGACTGCTGATGGGGTCGGGGTCTCCTTTTGGGGTGATGGAAATGTTTCGGAACTAGGTTAGAAGTGGTGGTTGCATAGCGCTGTGAATGCCAGTGATTTCCTCACTTTAAAATGGTTCATTTAAAAAAAAATAAAAATAAAAAATAAAATGGTTCATTTTATATCATGTGGATTTCACCTCAATTAAAAGATGAAGAGGGAAGTAAGACAGGGGGAAGGAGGCAGCTTATAGAGAAAGTTTCTCTCGTGGGCAGCTGGAGTCCTGCTGAAGAACCTTAGTAACACGTGTAGAACCACATCTCTGTCATTGAACCAGAAAGAAAGAGCTGGAGCTCATCAGTCACTGGTTGAGACTCATCAGCAAAGCTCATCAGTCATTGGTTGAGACTCATCAGCAAAGCTCATCAGTCATTGGCTGAGAGCTCCGTCAGAAGGGAGGATGGAAGGGAATTTGTTTTAATTTTCTAACACTCTGGCCAGCTGGGCACTGGCGGAGAAGTCAGGAAGGATGCTCTGCAAAGTCAAGGCTGAGGGCATATGGAGGGGCCAGCTGGGTGGAGCGCCTCCTCCTTGGGGGAGGAAGCGTCCTTGGCGCCTGGGATTTACATGTATTAATGTGCCAGGCATGTCATGCTTGGCTTCACAGGTCATCGTGTGTACGGCACACCCACGGCCGGAGGGTGGTTCCCACCTTCACTGACCCCCATCCTATGTGTCTCCCCCCCAGGATGCTGCCCATCACAGAGCAACTGCTGCACCTCCTGGGGTTGGAGAAGACGGCGTTCCGTTTGTATGCTGTGTCCGGGCTCCTGCTCACCCTGCTCTTCTTCCTTTTCCATCTGCTGCTGAAGTTCCTGAGGCTCTGCTGGGGTTTCTATATCATCTGCCGCCGACTACGCTGCTTCCCCCAGCCACCCCGGCGCAACTGGCTGCTGGGCCATCTGGGCATGGTGGGTGTGGCTGGGCGGGTGGGCCGGGCGGGGCAGGGCAGGGACAGGTATTCAGTAAGGATGATGGCCCTCTGGCTTCCCTTATCCCCTCAAGAATCTGGTTGGAGCCATGAACAGACCCATTTTACAGGATCTGAGTGAGACCCAGGTTCAGAGAGGGCAAGCAGTTTACCCAAGGTCACACAGCTTTGACGAGGCAGCACTGACTCTAAAGTTCTCTCTATAATTCCCGGCTATTGCTATAGCAACAGGCACCAGTGCTTATGAAATCCGGGTGGGAGAGTGGGAGGTATCCTTGTAGATTCCATTGCTTCAACTGTCCGCCAGTGTGGTTTCACAAGCTCTCCCATTCTCTTTAATGCTGTGGTCCCAGGTGAGGATTTCAGCCCTTTTCTTTAATTTCTTTTCTTATTTCACATATATATTCTGAGTATTAGTTCCGGCACTTTATAAATATTAACTCATTCAGTCCCCTTGACAATCCTAGAAGGTAGGCCCAGCAACTATCTCCTTTTTTTTTTTTTTTTTCCTTCTGGAGAATACTGAGACACAGAGAGGTTAAGTAGCTGGCCCTAGGCCACACAGCTCATAGCTGGCAGAGTCTGGGTTCACAGCCCTGCTGTCTGGTCCCAGCACTCCTGATCTTAGCTCTCTACCCTTGCACCTCGGGCTTCTGGATGAGAAAGGCTGGACTTTTCTAAATGGGCTTCAGAGGTTGTAAGAGAGAAATCCAGACTCCCGAGGGTGCCAAGACTGTGGGGGCCCCAGAGCCCAGCCCCTATTTCCCTGCTGGACTCACCTGGTTCCCCTTCCAGCCCTAAATGAAGCAGAGACAGTTGTGGAGATCTTCCCAGTTAATGTCTTATGCTGAACTTGGAGGGCTTTGGGGAGGCAGTTTGGGGCAGTGGTCATCAGCGTGGACTTGCTGGTCTGGACCATGAGCTGCCTGTGTGACCTTGAGAATCTTCTTCACCTCCCCGTACTCCATCTGCGTTGTGGGAATAGGATCGTTCCTGATAGCCTCGTGAGAGTGTTCCAATGGTTCTTGAAGTCGTGTCTGTGGCATGCCTGGTGCTGGGCCTGTTACACAGGGCTGGATGTCTGTGCTTCCCTCCTGGGTCCTGCACAGACTGGAAGGGGCGAATGATTCTAGATGTCTTTTAGATACTGCTTGGCGTGAGTGTCTCAGAAGAAGGAAGGCAGAAACACATGTCCATTCAATAGGGCAAAATGCATTCATTTTTCTTAGTTTTGGGAATTATCTTCCTGGAGCCAGACTCACCAAGTCTTGCCTGTTTGTGCCTGAATCATCTCCTTCTCTTCTGTTCTCCGAGCCCTGCTCAGGCCTCCTTTCTCATGGTCCACCCTCCTTCCTGGGCTCCTGCCTTCATTCTCATCCCTCTGGTTCATCCCTCATCCAGGCTCCAGAAAGATTCTGGAATCCCATCATGTTCCTTCCCTGCTAACACACCCTCCAAGGCTGTCCTGAGAAACTCCTAACTCCTCAGCTGGAGGTCAAGTCCCTTTAGACCCTAACCCTCACCCTCCTCACCTGTTCCACTGTCTCCATCTAGTTTCATAGAATGACTTCCTGCTCCATGAACAAGCTCTGACTTTCCACCTCCGTGGCCTTTGCTAAAACTGCCCTCTGCCCAGAATATCTTCTCCTGTCAGGTAAACTTCTACTCATTTGCCATGCCCCATATCCAGCCTTACTCCAGGAAGCCCTCTGGCATGATGGTGGTCCTGAAAGTGGTGGCCAGACCCTGCTGCCATGGGTGGTAGGCCAGAGCCAGCTCTGAAGTTCAACCTTGACCCCATGGGCCCATCCTGGGGCTGAGAGATCTGGATGATGCCATAGTCTCCCTTGGCTGTGGGCAGGCTCAGGGTTGAACTTGATCCAGACGGAGAGGCAGAAACCAGAGAAGAGTCATTCATTCATTCATTCTGCAATTGCTGGACCCTGCCATTCACCAGGCACTGGGTTAGGTCTTTTGTATTTGAGCTCTCCGAGTTCTCATAGCTTATGAAATAGGCATGGACCTGCCCTATAATTTGGATTTGATCTCTGGGGCTCAAAGAGGTCAAGTAATTTGCCCAAGATCACACAGCTGCTGAGGATGGGTTTGAGCTCACATCCACCTGATGCTGAGCCTAAAGAGCTCTGCCCCATAGAGCATGTTGTTTAAGAGCAGGTGTTCTGGAGGGCCTGGGTTCAAATCCTGGCTTCACCACTGTGGCAGGTGACGCCACTGTCTGTTCACATCCTCTTGGCCCATTTTTGGCTGCAAGGGGCTGACTGGCCTGTGTTCCAGGGCTTTCTCTAGCAGCTGTAACCCACTCTGCCTGGGTGGATTGTTAGCTTGTGAATTAATGCCCCAGGATAGCCCTTGGTCAGTGACTATGGGACTAAGGGAGCTGGTATAAAAACACCCCTGCCCCCTCACCCTCAAATGGGTTGACCCTGAGATGGATGTCCCCCCAGAGATCCCCAGTGGGAATCAGTCCCAGTTGCCCATGGGGATAATTCCCTGGACGACTCTTTACTGGCTGCCTTTTCTGTCTTATCTCACTTCCCCTCTCCTCACCCATGTTTTGGGGGATTACACTCCCAAGTAAACTGCTTGCCCTAGAACTCTTGTTTTGGTTTCTGCTTCTAGGGGAGCCCAAACGAAGACAGTCCCTTACTCATCTGTAACTTAACACAAGTCATTTGACCCTACTGAGTAAAGTAAAATGGGGAAAATAGTAGCAACTACGTCATAGGGTTTTTGTGTGGGTTGAACATATGAATATATGAAAAGTGCCCATGGCAGTGCCCAACACTGCAAGCACGTGTATGTGTTAAAGAGAACAATACCAGTAATATTTTATTACAAACAGAAATACTCGATAAATGGCAATCATTATCATTATTGTGTTTACTGTTACTGGTTTTATTTCTTGAGCACCAGCCGTGTGTCAAGCCCTGTGCTAGGACTCTTTCATTTTGCTATTTCATAAATCATCTCAATTGTCCTCAGAAGGGGAGATGATTTCCACCCCACCCCCAGTTTTCAGATGAGGGAATGGAGGCTCATCGATGTGCAGCTGACTGCCTACAATCACACAGCGCTTCCTGGCTTCTTTTGAGGGCAGAGGAAGTGGTAGGAGGGAAGGGCCAGGGGAAACAGGGCTGGGTACCATCTCACTACCTTTCTCTACCACCACCTGCAGTATCTCCCAAATGAGAGAGGCCTCCAAGATGAGAAGAAGGTGTTGGACGACATGCACCACGTGGTCCTCGTGTGGCTAGGACCTGTCCTGCCACTAGTGGTTCTGGTGCACCCTGACTACATCAAGCCCCTGGTGGGTGCCTCAGGTAGGTGGGCTGGGCCTCTGATTGACGAGTAAACCCTCAACTCCCAGAGCCTACCTGGGTTTCTAGGCAGGTGGGCTATCTAGAGGAAAGGCCATTTGAGTAGGGCTTTGAAGTATGAATAGCAGTTTACCAGAGCCGACTCAGCAATACAGATAATGAGAACAGCAAGGGAAAAGAGGTGACAATGTCTAAAAGTCCCAGGAACTTTGACAGGATGTTCACTTCTCAAAGTCAGAGCAAAGATGTTCAGATAGGCGGTTGTTTGCCCAAGCTTTTGTTAAATGGTTGTTGCTTAATTTTAAGCCACGACACTCCCATCACTTGGGTTCTGACACTCCCACTGAGGCTATCCAAATCTTCAGCCTGTTCTGTTAACCTTGGCTGACTGGTGGAGAGGGAAAAGTAGAAAGATTGCCTCTCCCTTCTGCATTCCACGTCTATCCCAGGGTGTATGATTCCCAAGTGTCCCTGGGGAGTTCTTGCTCAGCCTTCATCATGCAGCTTGAATGACCGCCTCCTCCTGGAAGCCTCTCTTGATTCCCCACACAGACCATAGCTCTTTCCTCTGAACTCTCCCATTCTCACTCCTACCCATTTAGGGCTGACTTATCAGTGTCCAGCCTTGTATCTTCCTCGTAAGTGAGTCTCTAGGCCCTCAGGGTGGCCTCGCATGTACCCGGGCATCTCCAGAGGCAGGGGATGTTTGAGAGAGGAGGGATGGGGAATAAAGAGCTCTAGGAATTTTAGGACCTCTGGCTTCAGCTTCGGCCTCTGCAAACACACTTCTGGAGACTGCCTTCAAGGTGGCCCACTGGAGCCATGAAGGCGAAAGGGGCTGTCATTCTTCTCTTCTCAGCTCTGCCCTTCTGCTGCCTCAGTGTTTACCACTGTTGCATGCGAAGGGAATGTGCTCAGTCGCTCAGTCGTGTCTGACTCTTTGCAACTCCATGGACTGTAGCCCACCAGGGTCCTCTGTCCATGGGGTTTCCCAGGCGAGAATACTGGAGTGGGTTGCCATTTCCTCTTCCAGGGGATCAAACCCACATCTCCTGCATTGGCAGGTGGGTTATTTACCCCTGTGCCACCTGAGAAACCTCTTATAGGGGAATAACCATCCCCATAGAACAAAGAGGGAAACCCAGATCCTGGGCGGCGGTGACACTTCCAAGGGATGGACACCAGGTTGTGGAAAAGAGGTCTGGACCAGGACTTGGGTGGGCTGGGTTTGAATCCAGGCTGGAGCACATTCGTGCTGTGTGACCCAGTGATTTATTTAGCTTCTTAGGGCTTCAGCTTCTGATCTATTAGATGGGGCAGCTGTGAAGACTCACTGAGATAGTGTTGGATAGGTGCTAAATAAGGCTTTCTTCTCTTCTGACTTTAAAAATTTTTATTTTAATTGGAGGATAATTGCTGTACAATATTGTGTTGGTTTCTGCCATAAATCAACATGAATCTGCCTTTTAAATCTTTTTTTTCCCCCTTTCCCACTCCCCCTCCCTATCACCTCAGAGCATCTGTTTTCTGAATGTCATCCTGCATGATCATGAGACCCCCCCTGCAAGTAGACCAAGAAGCAGAACCCCCATCATAAGCTTAGCACTTTATGGGACTTTCCCAGAGGTCCAGTGGTTAAGACTTCACCATTTGATGCAGGGGGTGTGGTTTCAATCCCTAGTCAGGGAACTCAGGTTCCACATGCAGTGGAGAGCAGCCAAAAATAAACAAAGGAAAAATTAAGCTTAACATTTTACTGGATGATCAGGTCTCTTCCCTTCCTCTCCCTTCTCCCCTCTCAGGACTGGCAGGAAATCCATTGCCTCCCATACAGGAGGAGCCAGAGGGGAGACTGCAGCTCAGGGAAGGTGGGGCTGTGAGTCAGAAGAAGCAGCCTGGAGTCAGGTCTCCTGGCCCCAGGGTGACCGGGCCCCCCTGTGCCTGCCTATCTCATATTAGACAGGCCTGGCCCTAGGTCTCAGATTCCAATGTCTAGGGACCACTTCTGGGGTGGTGGTGGTGGAGCGGGACCACATCTGGGGGATTGGAGAGGGGCTTGCTCTTCTGGGCTTAAACCCGCACAGCTGATGGACTCTGGGAAAGGCATGGCTCCTCCTTGAAACTCTGTTTCTTTATCTTCCAAGAGATGTTTGTGACAGAGAGAGAAGGTAGGTAAAAATGCTTCCTAGAATGACAAAGCAGGATATATAGCCATATAATTGTAGGTTTGTTTTTATATACTCATTTTAAAAATTGAGCTGAAATCATATACTGGATAATTACTTATTTTAAAGTGGAAGGTATTTAGTGTGTTCATAGTTGTGCAACCATCTTCCCTCCCTAGTTTCAAAACCTTTTCATCACCCCATAAAACACTCCATAGCCATGAAGTTGTCATCTCTCATTCCTTTCTCTTTTTGACCACTTTCTGTCCCCATGGACTTTCTTTTCTGGATATATCATAAGGAAGGAGTCATACAACATGTGGTCTTTTGCAACTGACTTCTTTTATGCCGAATAATGTTTTTGAGGTGCAGCCACACTGTAGCAATGACCAGGACTTCATCCCTTTTTTAAGGCTGAGTAATATTTCATTTATGGGTATATGGGTATACCACATTTGTTTATCCATTCATCTGCTGATAAACATTTGGGTTGTTTCTGCCTTTTGACTGTTATGAATAAGAGTGCTGTGAACATGTGTGTACGAGTTTTGGACATATATTTTCATTTCTCTTGGGCAGATACCTAGTTGTAGAATTGTGGGGTCGTGTGGGGCTGCCCAAGTGGCTTAATGGAGAATCCATCTGCCAGTGCAGGAGACACAGGAGACATGAGTTTAATCCCTGGGTCAGGGAGATCCCCTGAAGAAGGAAGTGGCAACCCACTCCAGTCTTCTTGTCTGGAAATCCCACGGACAGAGGAGCCCGGGGGGTTACAGACCATGGGGTCACAAAGAGTCAGGCACAACTGAGCACACAGGTATGCCTATGGGAATTCTATGTTTAACTTTTCAGGGAGCCACCAAACTGTTTTCCATGGTTTCTATGTGTTCATTTTCCCCTATTAGGGTCCTCCTATGAGCTGGGGACTGAGATTTTTCATCTCACAAATTCTTGATACCACTGAACAATAATTATAGTCTCAGTAGTAACCCAGGTGGCTCAATGGTAAAGGATCCACCTGCCAATGCAGGAGACACAGGAGACGTGGGTTCAAACCCTGGATCAGGAAGATACCCTGAGGGAGAAAATGGCAACCCACTCTAGTATTCTTGCCTGGGAAATCTCATGGACAGAGGAGCCTGGTGGTCTATGTCCATGAAGTTACAAAGAGTCGGACATAACTGAGCAACTGAGCATACACACACAGTAAAAATAGCCATGCATGCTAAATTGCTTCAGTCATATCCAACTCTTTAAGA
This sequence comes from Cervus canadensis, assembly GCF_019320065.1. Lineage (NCBI taxonomy): Eukaryota > Metazoa > Chordata > Mammalia > Artiodactyla > Cervidae > Cervus > Cervus canadensis. The sequence goes on from NC_057389.1 coordinate 101,356,682, forward strand.
CCCCATAGACTGTAGCCCATCAGGCTCCTCTGTCCATGGGATTTCCCAGGCAAGAATACTGGAGTGGGTTGCCATTTCCTTCTCCATGAAAAGTAGCCAACAGTTGGTTAATTCATTTATATGCAGAAATATTTAATGAGCACCTACTGATTGCCAGGAGCGCTAATTCATTGAGTTTTTGTAGGATTGCCATAAGGCAGGCAGGACTGATCTATTTTTTTGCCCAAGTTTACACAGCCAGTCAGTGGTAGGCCTGGGATTTGAACCTGGCCATCCCAGAGGCTGAAGTCTTAACCACAGTAACATGCAGCTTCCTACTGGGCACCTTGTGGGAGCTTTTCTTATATGACCTCCTCCAGGGTAGACATTACCATCTCCTTGAAAAAAGTGAGGGAAAAGTGATGGGAGAGGCAGACTGGACTCAGCCCCTCTGGCATCAACTGGTCAGGGTTGGATTTGGGGAAGGATCTGAGGATGGCAGAGCAAAGGTTCAGAGGGTAGAAGATCTGAAGAAGGTTTCCTGGAGGAGGCATCAGTGAAAGTGGGCTTTGAAGGATGTGTAGGAGTTTGCCTGATGAGAGGTCCCAGGTAGAGGGTCCCAAGTGCAGAAGTGTGAAAGTGTCAGGGAAACTCAGGTGACTTGGGGGTGTCTGGAGTGAAGATGATATGTGGGGAGAAGGAGGAAATGAGACAGGAGCTGGACTCAGAGCACCAGTGTACAAAGTGAAGGAACTTGTGTTTTATCCTGGGGGTGTTACGAAGCCATGGGAGGTGTTTGAGCAGGACAGCCATTATACAGGTTCATGTGTCAGAAAGAGCCCTAAAGGGCCTAGCCTGGAGTCCAGAGCCCAGAGAGGAGAGACTAGATGCCCACCTCCCCCTCCAAAGCTGCCTCTTCCCAGAAGTCTGCCTTGACTTCTAGCAGCCCTTTTTTGTGCCTCCCTCTGCTCTTGGCATACATTCTACCTGCTTGCTAATTACATGGCATGCCTCTGCTTCCCTTTTCTACCACACCCAGAGCTCCACCAGGCAGGGCGTGGAGCTGAGCCATCTCTGGGTCCTCAGCATCGCTCATCATGGGTTGGGCACAAAAGGGTGGTGGAAGAGGTGTGTTGAATGGGAGAATGAGTGGACAGGTGGTTGTGCATACAATTGACCAATTCCTAGGGAGTGTGTGTGTAGGTGGCTGAGTAATATCTCAGGTAAAAGTGACATCACTTGAGTTTCAGGTACTTCCTTCCTGCACCCTGCCCATTCTGTCCCAATTCTATTCAGCACATAGAAAGGGAATTCACTCACTCCATCCACCCATCCATCCACCCATCCATCCACCCATCCATCCAATGATCCATCCATTCATCCATCCAACCATCCATCCAACCATTGGTAGTTTTCATTCATTCATTCTTTGATTGGCTAATTCATTCATACAATAAAAGTTTATTTAGCACCAATATACTAGTGATCAACAAGGTCCCTCCCCTCAAGGAACTTGTAACTGATAGATACAAACCAGAGTGACTGATGGGAGAGGGAATGGCATCCAAGTGGAGACAAGAAGAATGAGGAAAGAGTTTTTGAGGCAGAGAGGGTGCCTGGTGGAAAGACTCAGAACCAAGACAGAACACAGGTTTTCAAGAAGCTGACAAAAGTTCTGTGATGTTAGCAAGTGGAGTGTGTGTGGGGCAAGGGATGGTTGAGGTGGAGGGCAGAGGTATTCTGAGACTGGTGTGGACTGGGATAGGTCATTCAGAGCTTTGAAAATGGGCTGAGCAGCTGTGTTTGAGACTGATGGGTGTGTGGGCAGGAAGGAACATGGTCAGATCTAGAGTCAGATAAGATCCCCCTGAATCTAGGGTGCAGGACAGACTGGACAGGGAGAGGCTGGAATATAATTCAGATGGGCTGAGTTGGCAGAAAAGAAGGGGTGAATTAGGGGAAGAATCAGGTGAAGAAAGCCATTCTGGAGAGAGTGCACAGTCTGGGCTAAGGTTTGGAAGTGAGGGTCAGCATGTGAGGTTATTTGGCATTTGCTGAAGAATGAGAGGGAGAGGAATATGGTAGCCAGATGGGGCTGGGCCTTCAGTGCTAGCCTGAGCTTGAAATGTTTTACAAGGGCAATAGGGAGCCATGGGAGGTGTTTGAGCAGGGGGGGGCGGGGCAGTGCTCATGTTCAGATCAGGGTGTTACAAGAATCTCCCTGGGGCTGGTGTGGAGGGTTGGCCTGGAGGGGTGAGGTGGGAGGTGAGAGCCCAGAGTGGAGGCCCAAGCAGGTCATAAGCAGAGGTCAAGGGTCAGAACCTTGTTTTGAGGCGTCGTCACCTCTTTTCTCCCCACAGCTGCTGTTGCCCCCAAGGATGACCTTTTCTATGGCTTCCTGAGACCTTGGCTGGGTGAGCGCGGGACTGGGTAGGCTGGAGCTGGGGCTTCCGGGAAGAGGGGGCGGGGCCTGAGGTTTCCCGGGGAGGTCCTTAGCCTCAATCTCCTGGGCATAGGGGATGGGTTGCTGATCAGCCGAGGTGAGAAGTGGAGCCGGCACCGCCGCCTGCTGACACCTGCCTTCCACTTCGACATCCTGAAGCCTTACATGAAGATCTTCAACCAGTGCACGGATACCATGCATGTGAGTCCCGAGGTTTCCTGGGAAGAGGATATCTGGAAGTGGGGCTGGTCCGGACTCCAGCTCGTGGATAAGTCATGAGACGTCAGGAAGCCTTACTTCCTTTTTTTTAAAAAAAACAAAACAAAACAAAACAAAACTATTTCCTTATTTTTGGCTGTGTTGGGTCTTCATTGCTGCTTCATTGGCCTTTTCTCTGGGTGTGGAGAGCAGGGGCTACTCTCTAGTTGCAGTGCGTGGGCTCCTCATTGGGGGGGCTTCTCTTGTTTCTGAGGACAGGCTCTGTGGGCTTCAGTGATCGTGGCACATGGGCTCAGTTGTTGCGTGTCTGGGCCTCTAGAGCACAGGCTCAGTAGTTGTGGTGCACAGGCTTAGCTTCTCTGAGGCATGTGGGATCTTCCTGGACCGGAGATTGAACCCACATCTCCTGCATCGGCAGGTGGATTCTTTACCACTGAGCCACCAGGGAAGCCCTCACTTCCTGTACTTATGAAGTGGGCTTGTGGTGAGCTTGCAACTGGGTTATTATCAGCCGGGCTGAAAGGCTGTGGTCTCCATGATCATTTGTCATGTGTCTTTGTCTTCCAGGCTAAATGGCGGCGCCTGGCAGAGGGCTCGGAGGTCTCCCTTGACATGTTTGAGCATGTCAGCCTCATGACCCTGGACAGTCTTCAGAAATGTGTCTTCAGCTACAATAGCAACTGCCAGGAGTGAGTATGGCCTCCCTAGGGAGCAGAGAGCCAGCTGCTTCAGGGGCAAGGTGACGAGAGGAGAAAGAAAACTCTTAGCTTTTAGGCATTCCTAGGCTGTTGGTGCTCTGCCAACGACAGGCTGTGTGGTTCTGGGAAACTGACATCACCTCTCTGAGCCTGCTTCCTTATCCCCAAAACGCACATCTCCATCTGGTCCTCATAGTCATCGTAGGGGAACTAAATGAGATAATATGAGTCAATGGCTTGGCACACAGTAGATGCTCAGTGAGTGCTAAGTTTCATTCATTCTTCCATGAAAAGTATGCAGTCTTTGGAAAGAGTCCCTCCCCACACTTTCTGAGCCTCAGTTTTCTGTTTGTAAAATAAGAATGACAGTCCCTGACCTGAGAGATGCTTAAAGGTTAAAATGATGTAGCACTGCCCTGGCACCCAGTAGATGATGAGTGGATATTTGTTGAGTGAATAAGTAAAATGACTATTGCCCTGGTTGCTCATTCATTCATTCACCAAATGTTTGTTGTGCCCCCTACTATGTGCCTGGCACTATGCTAGCTATGGGGGATATGGTGATGAGCACTGACTCTCAGTTCCTTGGAGCTTCTAGTCCAAGTGGGGATATAAGGAATAAGGGACATAACGACTGTCAAGTTTATAGCACATAGTAGGTCCTCAACAACAAGCTGCTGACTCTGTTACTCTGGGCCTTGTAGTGGTATTGTTTCAGTTAGGTAAGGTGGAGATGGCCTTCATAATTAATTCATTACTTGATCCAAAAAATATATATTGAGTGCCTGCTATGTCCCAGCTCTAGAGCAGAACACAGTGGTCAACAACACAGACAAGGAACTTACATTTTAGTGGGAAGAGGGGCAGTAACCATGAACAAATAAACAAGAAAACGGCAGTTGGTGATAAATGCATGAAAACAACAAGCACACTTAAGAACTGAGGACAGCTCTTGGCAGCTCTGCCCTTTGCAATTTAGTTTTTCTTTTTTTCAAAATAACAACTCTACCGAGATGTAGTTGATAGACCATACAATTTACCCATTTAAATTATACAACCAATGGCTTTTAGTCTACTCACAGAATTGTGCACCCTTCACCGTAATTGATTTTAGAATATTTTCACTGAGAAGAAACCCTGTATCATTGTATTATTCTTTCATCCCCCACTTCCCACCTGCCCTCCAGACCATAGGCAATTACTAATCTTCCCTATGTCTCTGTAGATTTGTCTTTTATGGAAATTTCATGTATATTTCCATAAAATTCATGTAGACACATAATTTCATGTCTGGTTTCTTTCAGTAAATATATTGTTTCCAGATTCACCCATGTTGTAGTTGAATTATCAATAATTAATTTTAAAAATTGTTGAATAACATTCCATTTACCATATAATGTGGCTCAGCGGTAAAGAATCCATCTTCAGTGCAGGAAATACAGAAGATGTGGGTTCGATTCCTGGGTCAGGAAGATCCTCTGGAGAAGGAAATGGCAACCCACTCTAATATTCTTGCCTGGAAAATCCCAAGGACAGAGAAGCCTGGCGGGGTGTAGTCCATGGGGTTGCAAAGAGTCAGATACGACTGAGCGGTTAAATGGCAGTACAATATAACACCACGTTTTGCTTATCAAAGCATCTGTTGAAAGACATTAGGGTTATTTCCATTTTGGGGCTATTATGAACAATGCTGCTATAAATATTTGTGTACAAGTTTCTGTGTGAATATTTTAAATTCTCTTGGGTACATACCTAATCACAGAATTACTGGTCTTTATGATAATTCTTTGTTTAATCTTTTTTGGAACGGCCTAACTTTTCCCCAAAATTGGTTGCGGCATTTTACATTCCTACCAGCAGTATGTGCAGGCTCCAGTCTCTCTACACCCTCAGCAACACTTGTTATTATCTATCTTTTTAATTATTGCCATCTGAGTTGGGGTTAAGTGGTATTTCATTGTAGTTTTTATTTGCATTTTCCTAATGGATAATGTGTTGGAGAAGACTCTTGAGAGTCCCCTGGTCTGCAATGAGATCCAACCAGTCCATCCTAAAGGAGATCAGTCCTGGGTGTTCATTGGAAGGACTGATGCTGAGGCTGAAACTCCAATACTTTGGCCACCTCATGTGAAGAGCTGACTCATTCGAAAGGACCCTGATGCTGGGAAAGATTGAGGGCAGGAGGAGAAGGGGACGACAGAGGATGAGATGGTTGGATGGCATCACCGACTCGATGGACATGGGTTTGGGTGGACTCTGGGAGCTGGTGATGGACAGGGAGGCCTGGTGGGCTGTGGTTCATGGTGTCACAAAGAGCTGGACACAACTGAGCAAATGAACTGAACTGAACTGAATGGATGATGGTCAATTTTCCTAATGGTTAGATAGCATCACCAACTCAATGGACATGAATCTGAGCAAACTCCAGGAGACAGCGAAGCCTGGCGTGCTGCAGTCCACAGGGTCACAAAGAATCAGACACAACTTATCGCCTGAAAACAACAGTAATGGCTAATACTCTTAAGCATCTTTTCATGTGCTTATGGACCAGCTGTATGTCTTCTTTGGAGAAATGTCTTTTCATACTCCTTGCCCATTTTAAAGTTAGGTTATTTGTCTTTTATATTACTGAGTTTTTATTTATCTATTTGGCTGTGCTAGGTCTAAGTCGCAGCACACAGAATCTTTGGTCTTCATTGTGGCATGCAGAACCTTTCAGTCGTGACATGTGAACTCTTAGTCATGGCATGTGGGAGCCAGTTCCCAACCAGAAATCAAGCCTGAGCCTCCTGCAATGGGAGGGCAGAGTCTTAGCCATGGGACCACAGGGAAGTTCTTATTATTGACTTTTTAAGAGTGCTCTGCATATTTTAGATACAAGCTCCTCATCAGATACATGATTTGCAAACATTTTCTCCCACACTGTGGATTGTAGACATTTAATTTTAGTGATGCTTCATTTATATGGAAGTCCTCATTTCTCTTTGGGCCTGTTTTAAAATGTGCCTAGAATTTAGTTTTATTCAGGTTATGGTGAGGACTACAGATGAGGAAGCAATTGCCATTGAAAAGATAGTTTGCTACTTATCATTTCCAAGAAGGGGGTGGTGGTGTGCCACAAGACACAAGGCTAACCGGAGAAGCACCAGGAGGAAGCATGCAGAAACATTGTCAGGGGGCCTTCTATGGGAAGGAATGGGAAAGGCAGGGTATGCAGGCTTAGGACTGGGTAGTTTTTTTTTTTTTCTTCCAAGTTTTTTAAAAAGTTTGTTTATAGGTGAGATGAGTCTTTGATGTGGGCTCTTGGTTACTGCGTGTGGGCTTGCTTTAGTTGCCGTGAGCAGAAGCCACTCTCTTCTGAGTTGCAGCGGTGTGTGGGCTTCTCATTGAGGTGTGTTTTCTTGTTGCAGCTCACAGGCTCTAGACAGCAGGCTTCAGTAGTTGTGGCACAGGCCCTTAGTTGCCCTGAGGCATGTAGGATCCTGGGCCAGGGATCCAACCTGTGTCCCCTGCATTGGCAGGCAAATTCTTAACCACTGAACCACCAGGGAAGTCCTAGGGTTGGATAGTTTGAATAATTTAACCTGGCTCTGGGGCAGAGAGGTGCCCCAAGCTATCCAGTGCCTGGCCCTGGGATAATTAAGGTAGGGGTATAGTGGTTCAGCCCAATAATGTTTGGAGTATGGACTCTGGATTGGTTGGTTTGCAAAAGAAGGGCATGCTCCTAGGTGAGTCATTTGCTGCCTCTGAGGAACAGCTAGTCCTGGGAGGGGTGGTATCTGTCCAGTCAGTGAGGCTCCAGATGGAAGGACATCCAGAATACAAGGAAATGGACTTTCCTGGTGGTCCAGAGGTTAAGAGTCCACCTGCCAATGCAGGGGTTCAATCTCTGGTCTGGAAATTAAGAGCCCCACAGGCCTTGGAGCAACAAAGCCTCTGTGCTACAACTACTGAGCTGGTGGGCCTAGAGCCTGTTCTCTGCAACAAGCGAAGCCACCACAGTGAGAAGCCTGTGCACTTCAATGAAGAGTAGCTCCCTGCTTGTCACAATTAGACAAAGTCGGCATGCAGCACTTAAGACCTAGTGCAGGCAAACAAACAAACAAACAAGGAAATAAGAAAATAAAATTAATTCAGGGCTGCTCTTTGTCACCTGGGAGCTTCCCAGGTGACTCAGTGGTAAAGAACCCATCTGCCAATGCAGGAGACATGGGTTCGATCCCTGAGTTGGGAGGATCTCCCAGAGAAGGAAATGGCAACCCACTCCAGTACTCTTGCCTGGAGAATCCCAAGGACAGATGAGCCCATGGGGTCACAAAAAGCCGGACACAACTTAGCAACTGAGCAACAACTCCGTCACCTGCCCATTGAGAGAGGGAGCTTGTCTGAGGGCCGATGCTCAGGTCCCTTTTTCTCCCTGGTAGGAAGATGAGTGATTACATCTCGGCCATCATTGAGCTGAGTGCCCTGGTGGTCCGGCGCCAGTACCGCCTGCATCACTACCTCGATTTCATCTACTACCGCACGGCTGATGGGCGGCGCTTCCGGCAGGCCTGCGACATCGTGCACAGCTTCACCACAGAGGTCATCCAGGAGCGGCGGCGGGCGCTACGCCAGCAGGGGGCTGAGGCCTGGTTTCAGGCCAGGCAGGGCAAGACGTTGGACTTCATTGACGTGCTGCTCCTGGCCAAGGTGAGACGGGGACCCTGGAGGGTGGGCTCTTGCTTGGGACAGTTTCCTCTTGAGTTGCCACAACTGTGGGAAATCCAAACTAAGGTGGATCTCAGGTGGCGTTAGTGGTAAAACATCTGCCTGCAGTGCAGGAGATGCAAGAGACACAGGATCGATTCCTGAGTCAGGAAGATCCCCTGGAGAAGGAAATGGCAGCTCACTCCAGTATTCTTGCCTGGGACATCCCACGGACAGAGGAACCTGGTGGGCTACAGTCCATGGGGTCGCAAAGAGTTGGGCGTGACCGAGTGCACACTCATACAGTGTGGATCTAGAATGTATGCAGATATAGGACACGTGAGACTGTATTCATTTGCTAGATCTGCAATGGGGCTTTCCAGGTGGTGCAGAGGTAAAGAATCTGCCTGCCAGTGCAGGAGACACAAGAGCTGCAGGTTTGATCCCTGGGTTAGAAAGATCCCTTGGAGAAAGGAATAGCTACTCTCTCCAGTATTCTTGCCTGGAAAATTCCATGGACAGAGGAGTGGTGGGCTACAGTCCATAGGGTTGCAAAGAGTCAGACATGACTGAGCAACTGAGCACAGATTTGCCATAAAAAAAGCACCATTGATACTGGGTGGTTTATTTATTTACTTATAGCATTTAAAGTGTTATTTTATTTATTTTTTTGGCTGATCTTTGTTGCTGTGTGCAGGCTTTCTCTAGCTGTGGTGAGTAGGGGCTACTCTACATTGCCACGCACAGGCTTCTCCTTGTGGTGGCTTCTCTTGCCTCAGAGCACAGGCTCTAAGTGGGAGGGCTTCAGTAGTTGCTGCCTGTGGGCTCAGTAGTTTTGGCACACAGGCTTAGCTGATCCAGAGCATGTGGGATCTTCCAGGAACAGGGATTGAATTGTCCCCTAACTGGCAGGTAGATGCATATCCAATGGACCACCAGGGAAGTCCCAACACTGGGAGGTTAAATGGCAGAAGTCAGCCTTCTCAGTCTGGAGGTTAGAACTCTGAGATCACAGTCATGGCAGGGTTGGTTTCTTCTGAGGCCTGTCTCCTTGGCTTGTAGTTGGCTGTCTTCACCTGTGTCTTCACATGGTCTCTCCTCTGTATGTGTCTGTCCTCAGCTCTTCTTATAAGGACACCAGTCACACTGGATTAAGGCCCACACTGATGACCTCATTGTAACTTAATTACCTCTGCAAAAGCCTTATCTCCAGATAAGGTTACATTTTGCAGTTAGGATTTTAACTCATGGGTTCTGGAGTGGGGGTGGGGAGGGACACAATTCAGCCCATGGCACTAAGACAGACCTTGGAGAAATGGGACACTTGCAGAGATAGGTGGTCACCTGTTTGTGATGCTTCTGTGGAGTTTCTGGGCAGCGCCTGGCTTTTGGATTCAGACGGTCCTGGATGCTAGTTCTAGCTCTACCACTTCATGGATATTTGACCTTAGTCTTCCCTCTGAGCCTCAGTTTCCTCATTTACAACATGACGATCATAAGATCTGATTGTGAGATTTTGTCAGGCCTCCGGCAGGATGCTTGGTGATGAGAACTGCCGAGGAAATGCAAACTTCCTTCTTCCTCTCACTTTTGGCTCTCTTTCCCTCTTTCTTGGACAAGTTGCATATCTCTGTCTGCTTGGGCTTCCCTGATGGTCAGATGGTAAGGAATCCGCCTGCAATGCAGAAGACCTGGGTTCGATCCCTGGGTCAGGAAGATACCCTGGAGAAGGGAATGGCAACCCACTCCAGTATTTTTGCTTGGAGAATTCCATGGACAGAGGAGCCTGGCAGACTACAGTCCATGGGGTGGCAAAGAGTCAAGACATGACTGAGTGGCTAACACACACACACCTGCCTGGAATCCTTTCCCTTGCAGCTTGACTTAAGAGAAAGAGGTGGGTGTCTTTAAAAAAAATATTCATTTATTTACTTATTTATTTATTTGGCTGCGCTGGGTCTTAGTTGCAGCATGTGAGATCTCTTTAAACATTTTATTTATTGATTTTTGGCTGTGCTGCGTCTTTGTTGCTGCTCAGGGTTTCTCGAGTTGCAGCAGCTGGGGGTTCCTCTTTGTTTTGGTGTGTAGGCTTCTCATTGCGGTGGCATCTCTTGTTGCAGAGCATGGGCTCTAGGCATGTGGGCTCAGTAGCTGTGGTACATGGGCTGAGTTGCTCCCCGGCATGTGGGATCTTCTGGGACCAGGGATTGAGTCCGTGACACCTGCATTGGCAGGCATATTCTTAACCACTGGGCCACCAAGGAAGTCCTGAAGTGGGTGTCTTAACTTTGGAAGAACTCCTAGGTTGTGGCAGGTGAGACAAAATGAGCTGAGTAGTCTATTGCCCATTCCAGGATGAAGATGGAAAGGAACTCTCAGATGAGGACATCCGAGCTGAGGCAGACACCTTCATGTTTGAGGGTGAGGATGTGGGGTGAGGCTAGGGAAGGATGGGAAAGGGCCCCATTGTCTGAGGACAGCGTCTCTTACCTTCAGGCAGCCTCCATTTAGGCTCCTCATCTGCCTACAGGTCATGACACAACATCTAGTGGGCTATCCTGGGTACTGTTCAACTTGGCCAAGTATCCAGAGTACCAGGAGAAGTGCCGAGAAGAGATCCAGGAAGTCATGAAAGGCCGGGAGCTGGAGGAACTGGAGTGGTCAGTCTCGGGTCCTGGGGATGTTGGGGGCAGGTTGAGTTTAGAGCCTTGAGTATTAATCTCTCTACCACTTACTGTCTGTCTAACCTTAGACAAGTCACTTAAACTCCTTGAATTTAAGTTTCTTCAACTGTAAAGTGGGGATGACAGTAATGCATAGGCATTCTTCATAGTGCAGGAATTCTTAGTTGGGAGTGTCTTAGTCAGCAATGGTTGCAATAATGCTGTGTAACAAACAGTTCCCAAGCTCAGTGGTTTGCAGCAAGCATTTATTTGTTGTCTGCACATATTTTTTTGCTCTCATCTACATATTTCTCTTATTACTGCTGAGCTTCACTGAGTTGAATAAGTTTGTTTCCAAGCTGAGGTTTGAATTCAGATCTGTCCTACAGGTCTCTTCATTCTCCCTGGACCAGCAGCCATACTGGACACGGTCCTCTCAAGGCATTGTAACATTCTATTAGCTAAAGCTTATCACTGGGCTGATCCCAACATGAGTGGGGTGGGACATATACTCCATCCATCCGAGCCAAAGGTACTCAGAATCGCATGGTAAAGGGCATGGTGCATAATTCCAATGTAGTGGGGAAGTGTAAGAATCAGGAATAATAATCTAGTTTACTTCAGATGTGTGTTGTGTGGAGCTGATTCTGGGTGATACAAAGAAAACACAGCATTATGCAGCATCAAACAACTAGAAAGCTCCTTTTGGTTCATTATCAGTCATTGGGATTGTGACCTCAGGGAGACACTTTCAGTTGATGCCATCTTACGCTGATGCCCTCTTACATTGATGCCATCCTACACCTTGCTAATCCTTGCTCATCTGCCTTGTTAAGGAAGGGAGAAGATGCCTCAGGCTCTGAGAATAGGCAGGAGGTGGTATCTAGCCAGAATTCAATACCTCTCTTCTGTTGTCCCAGTGGTGTTTATATTTATGGATCTCTTTATACCAGGGATGCCATTTGCCCTTTGTGGTAGCAGCATAAAATTTCTTTGAAAGATAGCCTGTTAGTGTAGAGAAAACAACCTAATCAGGAACAGTTATAATTAATCTAATGTTGGGCCCTGAAGTCCAAAGGAAAAAAATTAATATAGTAAAAGGAGATGATGTGCGGGTTTATAAATACTGAAGTTGATCCATTCAGGCTGGTAAATCGCAGCTACTCCAGGTCTCTATGTTTGTCCTGGCACATCCCTGGGGTGCCCCTGACCTCCACACAATTCATCAGTTAGAGAATTAATGCTGGGCTCAAAGACATCCAGCCAGCGCTGCTCTGATTGGTCAGGGGGCAGATATTTTATCTGTTGAGGATTAGAGGTGTGTGTAGGACATAACTGCAAATGCCTGAAGTTGGGTGAAGTCTGAAATCCTGGACTGGTTTTCTGCAGTTGCTCCTAATAGCCTATGCACATGTGTGTGTGTGTCTAGGGGAGGTGGTGACACCATGGCCAGGCCTCTAGTCACCCACTGTTCCGCATTCCCCAGGGATGACCTGACCCAACTGCCCTTCACCACTATGTGCATCAAGGAGAGCCTCCGCCAGTTCCCACCTGTGACCCTGATCTCCCGCCGCTGCACGGAGGACATCAAGCTCCCAGATGGACGCATCATCCCCAAAGGTGCCCCCTTTGTGCTCCCTGTTGCTGGCTTGCTCTGTTGCCTGCAGGGGTCTGGCCATGCCTGCCCCAGGTGCATTATCCTTGTAGGCAATTTATAGCCTGTTGCTTCTGGGGGTGGTGAGGAGATCCAGTTGTGTGTGTATATTGGAGAGAGAGAGGTGGGTGGATCCAAGCAGAAAGGAAGGAGTAGGTATGATGGGGTGGGCCCTGTGAGAGTGTAGGTAGAGAAGGATTGGCTTCATTCTGTTGCCAGATATCCCCTGGAGACTAGGTCCTGTCCTGGGTGAGGCTGGGCATCCAGTGAAGCCTCATCCCCAGGTCCAAGCCTTGAGTACCACCCAGTCTAGGGAAGATACAGCAGGGCACGGATGTTCCCAGTCACGTGGGGTGAGGGATGGGCTACAGGGAGGGACGGGGACTGGAGCAGCCCCAGATAAGGAGCGATGACTGTATCTGGCGTGGAATGCAGGGAGAGCTGCCTGGAAGAGGGAACATGAGAGGTGAGTCTTGGGAAATGAAAGAGAGAACATGTTTATGGAGCAGAGCCTCAGGGTACAGATAGTGAAAGAACTTGAATGCATGGTTGAGGTACTTGAACTTGATCCTCGGGGTAATAGGGAGCCATGGGAGGTATTTGAGCTATGGAGGAGCAATGTCAGATGTGTGAGTGAGAAAGATCTTGTGTGGCCAGGATGACAGCTAGGATGAAGGCTATGGGGACCTCTAATGGAGAAGCAAGGCAGTGGATGGTGAAGAAGTTTTTAAGGACGGATGGGCAGGAAAGGGTGGCAGATGGCTTGTGGGAATTGCATGGCTCTGGAGAGAGCTGGGGGAGGGGTAGGTCTCCAGAGGAGGTCCTGGTTTCCCTCATTTCCAATGACCCCACTCACCCTTCCCCTCCCCACAGGAATCATCTGCCTGGTTAGCATCTATGGGACCCACTATAACCCTGCAGTGTGGCCTGACTCCAAGGTGAGCTCCTGCCCCAACCCTCCCTTCTCTCATCTTCTTCCTCCTAAGACCTTGGTCAGCAAGGCCTCCCCTCTTCTCCTCCCCAAGGAGCCAGATGGTACGGCTAAGTGCAGGGCTTGAGTACTTCCCCTCGCCCCATTTATTCACCCATTCACTGTTAATTTATTATATCTACAAATTTTTTTTTTTTTTTTTTTACTTTTTGACTGCACTGTGTGGCATGTGGGCTTTTAGTTTTCTGATCAGGGATTGAGCCCACGCTCCCTGCAGTGGAAGCGTGGAGTCCTAACCACTGGACCGCCAGGGTTCAGTTCAGTTCAGTCACTCAGTTGTGTCTGACTCTTTGCGACCCCATGGGCTGCAGCACACCAGGCTTCCCTGTCCATCACCAGCTCCTGGAGCTTATTCAAACTCATGTCTATCAAATTGGTGATGCCATCCAACCATCTCATCCTCTGTCGTCCCCTTCTCCTCCTGCCTTCAATCTTTCTCAGCATTGGGGTCTTTTCTAATGAGTCAGCTCTTTGCATTAGGTGGCCAAAGTATTGGAGCTTTAGCATCGGTCCTTCCAATGAATATTCAGGATTGATTTCCTTTAGGATTGACTGGTTGGATCTCCTTGCAGTCCAAGGGACTCTCAAGAGTCTCCTCCAACACCACAGTTCAAAAGCATCAATTCTTCAGTGCTCAGCTTTCTTTATTGTCCAACTCTCACATCCATACATGACTACTGGAAAAACCATAGCTTTGACTAGACAGGCCTTTGTTGGCAAAGTAATGTCTCTGCTTTTTGATGTGCAGTCTAGGTTGGTCATAGCTTTTCTTCCAAGGAGCAAGCATCTTTTAATCTCAAGGCTACAGTCACCATCTGCAGTGATTTTGGAGTCCAAGACTGCCAGGGAAACCCCAACAAATCTTTATTGAGCATCTACTGTGTATGGGGCACTGAGGGCCCTCCGGGGCACTCTGTCTTTGCTCTCACAGAGCAGACAGTGAAGTGAGGAGGAAGAAAATAAGCAAATAAATAAGATCATTTTGAACTGTGATACATACACAAGGGAAACAAAAACTGACCTGGGTTGGGGGAGAGCAGTTTAGCTCACACAGTGAGGAAAGTCCATACCAAAGAAGAGATGGGTGAGCTAAAACTGAAAATGTTTACACTTTAAAGTGTGAGGAACAGGGAAAACTGTGTCCCATGTGGAGGAAACTGCCAGTGCAAAGGTCCTGTGGTGGAAATGGAAAGGAGGAGGGTGTGGCTGAACCTCTTGGTCCAGTTGGTCTGGCCCCCAGAGGGAGGGGGGCCACGCTGGGACGGCCAGAACCAGGCCCCCTTAACTTCCCCCCAATCTACTTCTGCCTAGGTGTACAATCCCTATCGCTTTGATCCAGACAACCCACAGCAGCGCTCCCCATTGGCTTATGTGCCCTTTTCTGCAGGACCCAGGTAACTTTTATTTCCCCCAATCCAAATGAAGTGTAGGAGGAACATCAAGGCCAGTGGAAGGTCAGGGATGTGCCTGTTAGGGGCAGAAACCATTGGGGGTGTCCTGTCCACCAACCTGGTACCCTTTTTGTGCCCTCAATACATCAGGAAGCCCCCAAATCAGACCCTTTTATATCATCCAGGGTATCAGATATCTACTCTATGCCAAGCCCTGAGTTCTGGGCTCATGTGCTCTTAATGGCTCTATGATGCCTTTGTCCGTGAGTTGAAGCTCCCAGTGTGTGTTAGTCGTTTAGTCATGTCCAACTCTCTGTGACCCCATGCACTGTAGCGCGCCAGGCTCCTCTATCCATGGGATTCTCCAGGCAAGAATACTGGAGCGGGTTGCTATGCCCTCCTCCAAGGGAACTTCCTAACCCAGGGATCGAACCCAGATCTCCAGCATTGCAGGCAGCTTATTTACTGTCTGAGCTACCCGGGAAACACTGAGGCTCCGAGGGGGAGGTCATTTCACCCCATCCCGGGGACCCCGCTCACACAGCGGCTGAGCCTGAGCCCCCTGTCCTCCTTCCACCAGGAACTGCATCGGACAGAGCTTCGCCATGGCTGAGATGCGCGTGGCCGTGGCGCTAACGCTGCTGCGCTTCCGCCTGAGCGTGGACCGAACGCGCAAGGTGCGGCGGAAGCCCGAGCTCATTCTGCGCACGGAAAACGGCATCTGGCTCAAGGTGGAGCCGCTGCCTCCGCGGGCCTGAAGGTCGGCGCACCCCTGCTGATCCCGGGGGCCCAAGCCCCGCCCAGAGAGGCCTAGGTCCCGCCCCCGAGGGCCCAGGCCCCACCCCCAAGAGCCTGAGGGCATAGACCACGCCCCCGGAAGTCAGGCTCAGCTACTGGGGGACCGGACTCCTCCCGTTAAGCAGCCTGATGGTGCAGGTCACACCCACTCAAGGCAAGGTTCTGCCTCTGAAGGGTCTGATCCCGCCCCTTGAGGTCGAGATCCCGCCCCCTTGAGGGCCAGTTGCCGCCCTCTTGTTTGAGGGACCTGGATTGGCCACGTTTCCTTGGGCTCAGGCCCCTCCCCAGCATCTCTCGAATTCCGACGTTCAGGCCCCGCCTACTGAACCTTCCGAGGACCAAGGATAGATACCTTAGGCCTCTAGGCTACAAGCTCAGTCTACCTCAGACCTCGGCTGGCTTTTAAATTGAAGACTTGAAAACTGGAGCCTGAGATCAGAACCCTGAACTCGAACATCACCTTCTTGAGGCCCCCAGCTCACATGGATGAACTCCAGAGCCTGCATCCCAGGGCCCAGGAAGTTTGTTGTTGACTTGTAAACCCAGACTCTCCCTCTCAAGCCCAGGATGTTTGTTGTTGACTTGTAAGCCCAGACTCTCCCTCTCAAGCCCCTTCCTTCTTCCCTTGCTCAAAACCCCTTTGGCAAGTGTCCTGAATTTTGTAGAATATAAGCAAAGGATGCAGACAGCTCCCATCACCCACTCCCTTGCCAGATCAGATCCTTACACCTGGATTCCAGCAAGGAATTGAGGGGTCCTGGACAGCTGGGAAGTTGTGGGCTAGGAGGCTGGGAAGCCATTTGTCTTCGGACATAAACTTGGGCTTTTGGGGACAGTTTGTGCATTCGTTTATTTCAACATGTGCATGTGTGTAAGTTTCTTCAGTGGTGTCCGACTCTTTGCGACCCTATGGATTGTAGCCCGCCAGGCTCCTTTGTTCATGGGATTCTCCAGACAAAAATAACCGGAGTGGATTGCCATGCCCTCCTCCAGGGGATCTTCCCAATCCAGGGATCAAAACCCTTTTGTCCCCTGCATTGGCAGATGCGTTCTTTACCATTAGTGCCACCTGGGAAGCCCGTTATTTCAACATACTGCTTAGTAAGTGTCCAATGGCACTGGGCTGGTAGCACACCACCAGGCAAATCCCTGCTCTCAGGAGGATGGAGGACATGTGTTGGACAAATAATTCCATGGGTAACTGTATTTACAACCTGTGACAAGTGCTGCAAAAGAGAGGCTTTGGTGCTGGCCAAGCATAGCAGGGGATGGAGGGTGGCTCAAGGAGAGCTACTCTGATGCTGAAGCTGGAGTAGAAGTTGAATGTCGAGAGGGGAGTGAAGTGCATTCCAGGAAGCAAGAACAGCATCTGCAAATGTCCTGGGGTGGGAGAGTGTGGTGTGCTCATGGAACTCACAAAGGGAGTAGGGTGGCTGGATCTGGGGAGTGGGGCTGGAATGGAGGAAGGGTGGGCAGGGCCCAACAGTGCAGGGTCTTTGGGCCATGTCACAGTACAGGTTTTATGCAGAAGATGTGTGTGTATTTGTGCACGCGCGCTAAGTTGCTTCAGTTGTGTCTGACACTTTGGAACCCCATGGACTGGAGCCGACCAGACTCCCCTCTCCATGGGATTCTCCAGAATACTGGAGCGGGTTGCCATTTCCTACTCCAGGGGATCTTCCTGACCCGGGGATTGAACCCAAGTCTCTTGTGCCTCCTGCACTGGCAAGCAGATTCTTTACTACTGCACCACCTCCTGTAGAGGTGGGACGATGACAGTGACTACAATAATCATGTTAATTCATCGCATATTTTTTTGAGCATCTGCTGTGAGCCAGGGAGTGTTTGAGTCCTTGCATCACTGACATTTTGGTGGTGGTGGTAGTGGGGGAAACAGAAGACAGTTGATAAACAAGCAAATAAATAAGTAAATTCACACAACCTTGGAGGTCACTGTATGGATTTTGAGTTTCACTGTGACAGAAATTGGGAGCCGTGGAGGGTTCTGAGCAAAAGAGGGACAAGGTTTGTCTTACAGGGACTTCCATGGTGGTCTAGTGGCTAAGACTGCTCCATGCTCCTAATGCAGGGACACAGGTTTGATTCCTGGTCAGGGAACTAGATAGCATGTGCCACAACGAAGAGTTCACAGGTTGCAACTAGAGATTCTGCATGCCAGAAAACAGAAGTTTGAAGATTCCACATGCTGCAACTAAGACCTGGAGCAGCCAAGTAAATAAACAAATATTAAAAAAAATGTTATCTGACAGTTGCGGGTTGCTATGTTGAATAGAGACTGTGGCGAGGATGGGATGAAGGAAATCGGATTGGTTCTGGGAGGGGGTGAGGTGGGGTGGTGAGATGATGGGGGCTCTGCCCAAGCTGGGGGCTGTAGAGGCGACTAGTGGTGGTTGGATTATGATGAGAAATGATTGTTTCATGATGGTCATACTGGCAGGTCTGCAGATAAATGGAATGTGGGGTTTGGGAGAATGGGACAACACCAGGTTTGGGTCTGTGGTGGTTTAGTCACCAAGTTGTGTCCGACTCTCTGTGACCCCATGCACTGTAGCCCACCAGGATCCTCTGTCCATGGAATTTTCGAGGCAAGACTACTGGAGTGGGTTGCCATTTCCTTCTCCAAGGGATCTTCCAGACCCAGGAATCGAACCCAGGTCTCCTGCATTGCAGGTGTATTCCTGCATTGCAGGTGGATTCTTTACCAACTGAGCTACGAGGGAAGACCAGGTTTGGGTCTGAGCACCTGGAAAGATGGAAATGCTATCAATTGAGATGGAGAATCCCAAATGGAGTGTGGTGATTTTTTTTTCGGGGGGGGGGCAAATGAGGGAGGTGGTTTGAGATCAGCATGTTTGTTTGGGCCGGGGTAGTTGGAGAAGGCAACCTGGCTGTTGGATAGATGGGTTCTAAATCTGGACGAGTCCAGGGCTGGTGATGTACATCTGGGGAGGCTCAGTGTTTAGATGTTGTTTAAAAAGCCTCAGGGCGAGGAGGGATCCCTTGGTGTGTGTGTGTGCCCGTGTACACACTGTGAGCTTGTGAGTACAGGAAGGAGGGGCTCAAGGACCAAGCCTCCAGTGTCTCCAAATTAATAATGAGGTATAAATCGACTGAATACTTCTTGTGTGCCCTTCCCAGATATTTTCACTTAATTCTCAAGGGTACTTTTACTCTCTCTCTTTTTGGGCTTCCTAGGTGGCTCAGTGGTAAAGAATCGGCCTGCCAAGCAGGAGACGCGGGTTGGATCCCTGGGTCGGAAAGATTCCCCTAGAGGAGGAACCGGCAACCCACTCCAGTATTCTTGCCTGGGAAATTTCATGGACAGAGGAGCCTGGCTGATTACAATCCATGGGATCACAAAAGAGTCGCAGGCAATTTAGTAGCAGAGCACATACGCACAATCTCGTTTCACGGAGGTGGAAACTTGAGTTCCCCAGAATGAAATGACTCGCCCCGAATCATACAACGATGTCCTTGGGACCTTAGAGGGGGCCCGGAGTCGTTTTCTACCCTATGCTTCGGGCTCCTGGTCCTAGCGGGGTCTCTAGCCCCTCTTTGCCTGGAAAGGAGTGTGCTAGGGAATGGGGTGGGGTTGGGGGCATGGAGGAGCGGAGGCAAACCTGGCAAGCAGATCCTGGGGCGCCCTCAGGTGGCGTAAAGTGGGGTCGTTGATCGGAATCCCGTGTCAGAGGCTCCTCGCAGTCTAAGCGGGGAACTTGGGATTCCCGGCCTTGCAGCGGTCACTCGGCTTTGATGGTGCTCCGTCTTCCACATCCTTGTTCAGGCTGAGGGTCTCCAGGCACACATCATTCCCTAAATATCGCAGCGACATCTTTCGCCCCACCCTTTCGCTTGCAACCTTGTCATCCGCCGGCAAAGATAACTTGGCCTTGGGAGGCAAGAGGTGTGGGTTCAAACCCCAGCTCTGCCCCCTCCTAGCAGTGGGCTTTGGCGCAGGACTGCCCCTCTCTGCTGCTCCGTTCTCTCTTATCGTGTGGATTTTACAGGCTCATCATCCTTGTAATTAATGCAGATTGACTTTCCGCTCCGGGCTGTGGATGGTGAATGAAAGAGACAAGGAGGAGGGGAAAGAGACCAGGTCCCTGAGACGCAGGTGCACCCGTGTGTGAGATTCTTAAGGCCTGGTGCTGTCCACTAGTTGCTTTTAGATCTCTTTCCTCTCCTGAGTGTGTCGGAGGCTCCCTCTGCTGGACGGTTCGGGAACAACAGGCTCTAAGGCGTCCAGTCTCCACCAGTTTAGTGTGTGAGCGTGAGTGCACGCGAGGTCGTGTGTGACTTGGTATGTTAGGGCGCATTTGAGTGACTATGCGAGCATCCATGTGACTGTGTGCAAGTATGTGAGTGTGTGTACGTGTGTAAGAGTCAAAATGTGTGCACAGTGTGTGATTGTGTGCTGTGTGAGATTGTGGGTGCTTGCACCCATGTGTGCATGTGTGTGGATGGGTGTGTTGGGAATGACTGCAACTGTTCACATCAGGCTGGGCTTATCACAGGAGCTACTGTCCAAACTTCCCTCAGGCAGGACATTCTGGAGAAATAATGCCTTTGGAAGCAGCCCTAAGGAAGGACTGGAGGGGGGGGGGGTACATGTTCTCTGCTGTCTCCCAGAGGGACTGTGCCCCAGGAACTCATAGTGTAAGCTTCCTTGATAAAGCATCCTTTACCTGCTGGCTTCTCTTTTCTGCCTCACTTCCCCATTGTCTTACTGGCATTTTCTAGAATCACCTCCCAAAGAAACAACTTACAGTTGAATTTTTGTCTCAAGGTCACTTCCAAATAAAAAATTTTCACTTGAATCTTTACATCAGTGTTAAATTCTGGAGAGCCCAAATTAAGACACATATATGGGTTTGCTTCTCCAATTCCCATGTGAGTGTTAGTTGCTCAGTTGTGTCTGACTCTTTGGGACCCCATGGACTGTAGCCCACCAGGCTCCTCTGTCCTTGGGATTCTCTAGGCAAGGATTCTGGAGTGGGTTGCCATTCCCTTCAACAGGGGATCTTCCTGATCCAGGAATCCAACCCTGATCTCCCTCACTGCAGGTGGAGTCTTTACCATCTGTAGACCTAATCTTATGCCTCTTTGTACCAAGAAGGAAGTGAGACTCAGAGAAGGCAAGTCACTTGTTCAAGGTCACACAGCTGGAGATCAGGCAAAGGTGGACATCGACCATGTGCTGTCTGACCCCAAGCCCAGTGCTTTCTCCCCTCTGGGAGTCTCCTCCTTGATAAGGGCTCGGGGAGTAAATGAGGTGAAGGTTGTAAACAGCTGGTAGGTCACTGATGTGTGTATTGGATGGACCCAAAGCTCTTGCCTTGCACTCATGTCCCATTCTGTCATAAAATAAGAGGAATAACGGCAAACACCATGCTTGGTGCTGACTGTGTGTCAGGAACATTGTTGTAAGCACCTCATTATTTATCTCCTCTCTCCCCCTTCCTTTCTCTCCAAGTATTACATGGGAAATATTTTCACTCTGTTCCTGCTCCCCAACCACCAGCCCCGCAGTGTAGTGTGATTTCTTTTTCGTTTTACAAAACTGCATATAAGAGCATTTTCATTGTGCACATTTGTGCACACATAACTATTTTTTAAGGACTGTAAACATGTTGGGAAATATATCTGTTTGTTAACTTTAATTGTGTAATAAACCTCCAGGAAGTTTAGTAACTTAAAACAATAAACTTTAGCTCCCTGGCAAACTTAAAAGACCATCTTCTCAGCAACACCTAGATAAGTGTTTAATAACTGGGTCCTATACTTTGGCCACCTGATGCAAAGAACTGACTCATTGGAAAAGACCCTACATCTGGGAAAGACTGGAAAGGCAGGAGGAGAAGAGGGTGACAGAGGATGAGATGGTTGGATGGCATCACCGACTCAATAGACTTGAATCTGAGCAAGCCCTGGGAGATGCTGAGGAACAGGGAACTAGCGTGATGCAGGACTAGCGTGCTGCAGTCCACGGGGTCGCAAAGAGTCAGACACGACTTAGTGACTGAATAACAGCCATGACAACTGCCCCAGTCTAGCTGACAGACAAAATAAAATCATCATAATCTCTTAAGGGGAGGGGTGGCAAGAGTTTACTGCTATCTTTAATTTACTACTTGGGGAGTTAGAAGGGGACAAATGATCTCTTTTTATAGCACGACACTTCCCAAGGGTCATTTCTCCAAGCCTCCCTCCTGTGGCTTGTGGTATTTCCTTGATGGTCAGGCTAGTTTTTGTGAACAATCATCACCCAGTAAGCAGACGGGGCAGATGATGAAGAGGAGGAGGGGGAAGGGGAGGAGGAGGGATGTGGGGAGGAAGGAGACTATTCATAACTGTATTGT
Source organism: Cervus canadensis (assembly GCF_019320065.1). Classification (NCBI taxonomy): domain Eukaryota; kingdom Metazoa; phylum Chordata; class Mammalia; order Artiodactyla; family Cervidae; genus Cervus; species Cervus canadensis. The sequence goes on from NC_057389.1 coordinate 101,378,587, forward strand.
CAACAATAATGCGTCCTAGTGGTTTTTCCTAACTGTGTGTGTTCTCTGTACTTTTCCAAAGTTTTAGTCCAGGCTTTCTGGCTCCCAAGCCAGTTTATTTGATCATCTGCCACCTGGGCCAGAAATCTGGCAGCTCTGCTATCTGGTTCTGCCTACCGTGTGGCCTCAGGGACCTGTTGGTTTTTTATCTCAAACCTGCTTCAGGGCTGGGAGTGTTGAGTCAGATTGCATCAGCTCCACTATGGGTCTCCAGCATGGCTGGTTCCCGCTGTTCCCACCAGCCCTGATTATCTTAGCCCATTTGAAGACAGAAGCAAGAATGAACATGTGTGTCCCACCCTGTGCCAGATCTTTATAGTCCTGGTATGGCTTCAGGGGGTGGTTCTTATTCATGGCCCACTTTCATTCAGGTTTCTGCTTGAAAGCTACCTCCTCAGGGAGGCCCTCCCTGACTGCCCAGTCCAGAGCAGTGCTCTTGGTCACTTTCTAGTGCATCTCACTCTGTTAATTTCCCTAATTTCTGCCACCATCCAACTTGGTCTTATTTCCTGTTGACTTCCTCCACTAGATGTGAGCTCAGTGATCCAGAGACCTTGTCTGTCTTGTTCATCTGTGCTGGGTCCCAGCCCTGTTCCTGGTATAGAGTGGATGGGCAAGTACAGCTTGTTGTTGAGGAATGAACCACCTGGGAGATATAAATCCTCTCTTCATCTGCAGAGGAGGACATGAAGATTAGAGAGGGCAATTGACTTGCCCAAGGTCACACAGCCAGTGAGTAGCAGAGCTGAGACTTGAACTCAGTCAGTTCTTCTGAGCCTGGAACTTGTTCTTTCCTAATAGGTGAGAGAGGAGAGGTGAAATGCCAGCCAGCAGGCAGCCCACATGCTTGTTCTAGAGAGACTCCAGGCTGGTTCCTGAGAGGTGTGTCTTTATTATGACAACAAATAAAAGCTCCTCATCTGTTTTGTGTGGCCAGCTAAGTGCCTTTCACTGTGCTAAATCCTTATTTCTTTTGAAAATTGTGTTTTAGTGATAAACATTCTAGCAGCTCAATGTGGGGGAAAATGCATTCGAGACTCCAATTTACTTCCCTCAGTTCCACTGTGTTGTGTGGATTCTTCTGGATTTTTTCAATGCACATACAAACGTGCATACATGCACATGCGTTCACAGGTTTTGTTTATAATCTCACCTTTGTGCTTGCTCACTTGCTCAGTTGTGTCTGACTCTTAGCAACCCCATGGACCGTAGTCTGCCAGGTCCTTCTGCCCACCAAATTCTCCAGGCAACAATACCAGAGTGGGTTGCTATTTTCTTCCCCAGGAGATCTTCCAGACCAAGGGATTGAACACATGCCTCCTGCATCTCCTGCATTGGCAGGTGGATTCTTAATCACTGTGCCGCCTGCAAACTGTTTTGAAACATACTTTCTCCTACTCTTTCTGCCTGTGTCTAATGGGATGCTTGCAACTCTCTGTGAGGTTCCATCAATCCATTTAACAGATGTGTAAAGTGAGGTTCAGAGGGGTGATGGACTGTGCCAGGGGCTGGTGATTCCAAGCAACCACCACAGCTGGTCTTGCACAGGCTTGCCCACTGCCTGGCTCTCGGTGGGGGTGGAAGGACCTCTGGCAAAGGGACAGAGGGAGAGTGGCTCCTTTCTGCAACACTGGCTTGGGGACATTCAATAAGCCAGGCTTGTTTGATCTGGCAGCTGAGATGTTCTTTGATGAGAAACCATGGGAGATGCTCCAGTCTCTTCAGGCACAGAACCGAAGGTCCTCATCTGAAGCTTCCTGTCCCCCCATGCTGGGTCCCTTTATTCTCCTACCATCTGATCCAGGAAGCCGGGTGATGGATCCTGCCCCTAGGCCTGCTGGATTTTGAGTTCTTGGCCACACGGTGAAGCAGTCTTTAACCCTAGCTTCTGGACAGAATGCTGGACCAAAATTTTCACATTAGCTGGCTCCCCCAAGGACTTGGCAACTGCCATCATAGTGTGGGTACTGAAAGGACAAGGACAGGCTTGCTTGTGCCTACTCTGTGATTATGGGGCCCTTTTAACCATGCAGTCCACTCCCCCTCTTCATTTGGGTCCCACTCAAAGGTCACCTCCTCCTGGAAGCCCTCGTGTCCCTGTCACTGTCTGGTAATTCTTGATCGTTTATCTGATCATCGCCCTTCTCCCCCCTTAGAGGAGTCCTTGACAGAAGAGACAATGTCTGCTGTGCTTACAGCTACACCCTAGCCTCTAGAATTGTGCCTGGAACATAGTAGACACTCAGTGAACGCACAGCCACCCAGGCCTGGCAAGGACAGATTTTTCTCTTGATTTTACAGATTAAAAAAGTGAGAGACAAACGGGGTATGGTTTCCTGACATATATTGCAGAGCCTGACTCAGGTCTCTTAAAGCAGTGACTATCAAACTTTAACAAGCACAGGAATCCCTGGAATCTGGTTAAAACATCAATTCTGATTAGGTAAGTACAATCCTACAGTAATGATCTGTCACTGGGTAATGGACACCCCCCAAATCTTTTTTGTAGTTATTTTAAATCAATAACCTTTAAATGTTGTTTTGGGGTGTAGCCGATTAACAATGTTGTGATAGTTTCAGATAGACAGCTAAGGGATTCAGTCAGGCATCTACATGTATCCATTCTCCCCCAAACTCCCCTCACATCCAGGCTTCCACGTAACATTGAGCAGTTTCCTGTAGGTCCATTTGGTTATCTGTGGCTCAGCTGGTATAAAGAATCCACCTGCAATGCGAGACCTGGGTTTGATCCCTGGGTTGGGAAGATCCCCTGGAGAAGGGAACGGCTACCCACTCCAGCATTCTGGCTTGGAGAATTCCATGGACTATGGTTCATGGGGTCACAAAGAGTCAGACACGACTGAGTGACTTTCAGTTTCACGTCACTTTTAAATATAGCAGTGTGTACGTGTCCATCCCAAACTCCCTTACTATCCCTCCCCCTCATCCTCACTGATCCCTCCTGCCAGCAGCCATAAATTTATTCTCTAAGTCTGCGAGTCTCTTTCAGCTTTGTAAGTAGTTTCATTTGCATCATCTCTTTTTAGATTCCACATGTAAGGGATGTGGTACGACATTTGTCCTTCTCTATCTGATTTACTTCACTCGATATGACAGTCTCTAGGTCCATCCATAATCAGTCCCCAAGTCTTCATGGCTTAAAACAGTGGCTACTTTATTTTCTCTTATGATTCTGCTTGTCAACTGGGAACACTGTGATGTCACCCAAGGCTGTGATCATCTGGAGGCTCAGCTGGTTGGACCATACAGATGGCTCCCTCTTGTGGCCAGCAGGTGACACTGGCTGTCAGCTGGGAGATAATCCAAGGCTGCTGATCAGAGCTTCTCCACCCACCTTGGGTGTCTCTGTAGCATGGTGACTGAGTTCCAAGGGACTGTGTTTCAAGAACAGCACGTCGGGCTTCCCTGGTGGCTCAGTGGTAAAGAATGCCTGCCATTGCAGTAGACACGGGTTTGATCCCTGGTCTGGGAAGATCCCACATGCTGCAGAGCAGCTAAGCCCCTGCACCACAACTATTGAGCCTTTGGTCTAGAGCCCGGGAGCCTCATCAGGAGAAGCCCCACACCAGAGCTAGAGAGTATCCCCTGCTGGACAGAAGCCTGTGCAGCAGTGAAGACCCAGCACAGCCAAAAATAATAAATAAGTAAAATTACATACATTAAAAAAACTCTCATAATGTAAATTTAAGCTGCCAAACCAGCCTAAGGCCCATACCTGGCATGGTACCTGGCCACACAATGTTAGTTAAACACTGTCAGGCCTGATTCAGGGAGAAGACAAAATAACTCCTCCTCTCACTGGGGACAATGGCAGAAATTTTGCGGCCATCACCTTGGTGTGTTAGGGCCCAAAGTTCTGCATTTCCTAGATGTTGCTGCTATTGCCAGTGCTGCTGGTCTGAGGACCCCATTTTGGGTGACCAGGTTTTACAGCTCGTAGCTATAAAGGTCCCTTTCTTCCCTAAACAGTTGATGAGCTCCGAATATGTGCCAAAATTCTCTTTCACTAGTGCTGTCTTGTTGAATTACTTCTCTATGTGGTTGGAGAGAGTTATTGTACCTCTCTGGACCCCTGTTTCCTCTTCTTTCTTCCTGCTTCTCCCCACCCCTCTCTGGCTAGCCCTGCTGCTTCTTACCTGCTCCCACCCTGCTCCTGGCTCTTTTCTGGATGGAACTGTCAGTGGCTGGATCCACCTCAGCAGAGAAGAAGAGTCTAGGACAGTGCACCCAAACTTGCTGGGGGCTCCAGGCTTCCCAGGTGGCTCAGTGGTAAAGAATCTGCCTGCCAATGTAGGAGATGCATGTTCGATCCCTGCATTGGGAAGATCCCCCGGAGGAGGGCATGGCAACCCATTCCAGTATCCTTGCCTGGAGAATCCCATGGACAGAAGGGCCTGGCTGGCTACATAAGTCCATGGGGTCGCAAAGAGTTGGACATGACTTAGTGACTAAACACAAGGACCAGGCACCTGAAGCTGGATGAAGCCTTCTGAAGGGACCCGAAGCCGGATCAGGTAGACCCGGAAGAAGTAGGGGGTAGCAGAGGTGGTGGAAGAAATTTGGGCATCTCTCCAGCTTTCTGAGATACAGGAAGAATGTCTGTCTGAACTTCTTTCATCCAGCAGCTGCATCCTTCAAACCCACCCTCATCTTTTAGCCCAACCATGAAGAGAGCTCATGGGGGGCTGAGACCACTTTACAGGGAAATTTGGGAATGGGATCTGGAAGAATTTGTGTTCCCTTTAATGCTTACATCCCATGTCCCAGAAGGGAAGGCTGAGCCCAGAGAAAGTGAAAGTGTTCGTCACTCAGTTGTGTCCGACTCTGTAACCCCAGGACCGTAGCCCGCCAGATTCCTCTGCCCATGGGATTCTCCAGGCAAGAAGACTGGAGTGGGTTGCCATGTCCACCTCCAGGGGATCTTCCTGACCCAGGCATCGAACCTAGGTCTCCTGCATTGCAGGCAGAGTCTTTGCCGTCTGAGCTACCAGGGGAGCCCAGAGAGAGTGGGCACAAACCACTGTGAGAGTGAGGCTCCCCCCTCGGGATCTCCCTGCTCTGCCCTCCCCTGTGTGAACCCTGCTCTCTACGAGTGCCTTGCAAGCCTTACACCTCATGCTTCCAGATGCTCTCTTCCGACTGAGTCTTTTTTCCTCTGAATCTAAGGTGGGTAATTCCCAGTCAGGCTGGATTCTCTGTTCCTGCTCCCTGCAGTCATGGCTGAACACACACCCTGGGCTGTCTGGAGGAAGGACTTGATCTCCTGCCAGGCTGTGTGCCCCAAAGGGCAGAGGCTTCAGATCTCTGAGCTTCCTGATTCTGCGCTGAAAAATGACTCACGATGCCCTCCTGACACACGCATGGAGAGGAGCTGCAGAGATGTTTTGGGACAAGGCTGGGCCAGGCCCTGCTCACCTGGCACCTGAGCATTCTTGCTTTGAGCGCCACACCCTAGCCTTGGAAGGGCAAGGGCGGTTGTAAACTTGGGGGCCCAGAGTCACCTTTGCCCGCACCCCAACAAAGCCACGCGGGAGGCACTGAGTCCTGAGAGTTCAGGGTCTGCGCCATGTGACCCTGAGCTGGTCTCTCTGGTCAGACACCTCCGGTCTGAAATCTTGGGCCGGACGCCAGGTTGGGGAGGAGGCAGGCGGGGACTGGCTGTGAGCCTAGCCCAGCCTCTCTGCGGCCATTCAGAGGTTGGGCCAGAGGGAGAGAGACCTCCCAGAAGGAGGAGAGAGGAAGTTGTGTGGGACAAGCCGCTCCTGACCGAAGGTGCCGGGCTGGTGTTGCTGGGGCTGAGGGTTCTGGCCTGGGGCAGGAAGTGGGTGCTGCCCTAGACAGGGTGGCTCCAGAGAGAGAGTTGCACACCCGCTCCCCGGGGATGGTGGTTTCCTCGCAACTGGAGCCCCTGGCAACCTTCCACTAATTCGGTTCTTCATCTGTCTTTCTTTCTCTCTTCTCTCTCTTCCTTTCATTTCCCTTCCCTTTCTTCCCCTGCCTTTTTCTTTCTTTCTTTTTCTCTCTTTCTCTCTCCCTCTTCCTCTGAATTTATCTGCTTCTCCCTCCCCTCTCCCAGCCCCTGTCTGCCTGTCTCTGAGCCCTTCTTGCCGGTCCCCAGCACTCCCCATCCCTCCCCCTCACTCCCTTGCTCCTCTCCCTCTATCCTTCTCTGCCTCACAGCTCACCATCACTGCCTCTTCCTTCATCCTCAGGATTCACCCTCCACCCCATCTGACCACAGGATGCTGGAGCTGAGCCTGTCCTGGCTGGGACTTGGACCAGTGGCAGCCTCCCCATGGCTGCTGCTGCTGCTGGTCGGGGCCTCCTGGCTACTGGCCCGCATCCTGGCCTGGACCTACACCTTCTATGACAATTGCTGTCGCCTCCGATGTTTCCCGCAGCCCCCCAAGCGGAGCTGGTTTTGGGGTCACCTGGGCCAGGTGAGTGTGAGCAGCAGGAATAGGTCTGGGGGATCAGGGTGGATAGACTTCCTGAGGGTCAGGAATGGGGCTTAGAGAGCTGGGAGTCTGGGATTAGGCTGGGGTCTATGGTGGCAAGGGAAACCTTTTGCCTCACCTCCCACCCACTGGGTCCAGTCCTCTCTTCTTTGTCTATCCTATGCTTCAATGCCTTCCTTCTTCTTCTTCTTCTTTTTTAAATTTACTTATTTCACTCACTGGATCTTAGTTGTGGCATGCAGGATCTTCAGTCTTCTTTGCTGTATGTGGGAGCTTTTTTTTTTTTCCATTTATTTTTATTAGTTGGAGGCTAATTACTTTACAATATTGTAGTGGTTTTTGCCATACATCGACATGAATCAGCCGTGGATTTGCATGTATTCCCCATCCCGATCCCCTCTCCCTCCTCCCTCTCCACCTGATCCCTCTGGGTCTTCCCAGTGCACCAGCCCCGAGCACTTGTCTCAAGCATCCAGCCTGGGCTGGTGATCTGTTTCACCCTAGATAATATACATGTTTATACATGATATATGATACATGATGTCTCTGCTTTTTAATATGCTGTCTAGGTTTGTCATAGCTTTTCTTCCAAGGAGCAAGTATCTTTTAATTTTATGACTGCAGTCATCATCTGCAGTGACTTGGGAGCCCAAGAAAACAGAGTCTGTCACTGTTTCCATTTTTTCCACGTCTCTTTGCGATGAAGAGATGGGACCAGAATTCATGATCTTAATTTTTTGAATGTTGAGTTTTAAGCCAGTTTTTTCACTCTCCTCTTTCACCCTCATCAAGAGGCTCTTTAGTTCCTCTTTGCTTTCTGCCAATCTGGGGTTACTGATATTTCTCCGGGCAGTCTTGATTCCAGCTTGTGATTCATTCAGCCTGGCATTTCTCATGATGTACTCTGCATGTAAGTTAAAAAAGCAGGGTGATAATATACAGCTTTGTTGTACTCCTTTCCCAATTTTGAACCAGTCTTGTGTTCATGTCCAGTTCTAACTTTTGCTTCTTGACCTGCACACAGGTTTCTCAGGAAACAGGTAAAGTGGTCTGGTATTCCCATATCTTTAAGAATTTTATACAGTTAGCTGAGATCCACACAGTCAAAGGCTTTAGTGTAGAAGCAGCAGTAGATGTTTTTCTGGAATCCTGTTGCTTTTTCTATGATCCAGCTGATGTTGGCAATCTGATCTCTGGTTTCTCTGCCTTTTCTAAATCCAGCGTGTACATTTGGAAGTTCTCAGTTCATGTATTGTTGAAACCTAACTTAAAGGATTTTGAGTATTACCTTGCTAGAATGTGAAATGAACACAGTTTTATGGACTTGCCCTTGCTCATGGTTGAATAGTTAATTGTTCGTTACTTATTTATTATCCATCTCTCACACTAGGTGTTTGCTCTGCGGACAAACATGATATACACAGTGGCCCATCTTGTTAAATAAATGTTTGGTAATACTGTGGTGGAGGCCTGGGTAACTTGCCATCACTTCCCTTTTTCATCCAAGGCCAAAGGCATAAGAGTCCAGCTCCTCTCTCCTCCTCCCCCAGACCAGCATCTCACAGAACAGTATGTCCCAAGCACATTGTCTGCCTGAGATTACAGGGCTTGTGAAAGGTTGTTGCTGGAACTGAAAAGACGCCAGGATTCTTGGCCTCCGGAGGAGAAAAATTCAATCCAGGGCCAGAGAGGAGCCTTGATCTCTCAAAGCTTTTGTGTAATAAAGTTTTATTAAAGTACAAAGGAGGTAGAGAAAGCTTCTGACATAGACATCAGAAGGGGGCAGAAAGAGTGCCCCCCTGCTAGTTTTTAGCTGGATGTTATATAGGTACTAGCAGTCTGTTAATGAAAGAAAGGAGTGTCTTGAAACTCAGAGAATGGCATCAGCCCCCTCATCCATAAGATGTACTTTGGGATAATCTTGGCACCAGATGAGTCATCCCCGGGCCATAAAACAATTAACTTGAATCTTGTAGAGAGACAGATTACAATACAAATAGTTTCATTTACATAGTTTAGGGGAACAATGTCTGAGTATAACATACTCCTTTGACAAGTTGGTTCTGAGCCGTTAGGCAAACCGACTTGAAGACAGAGTCTGGGGTAAATGCACAGTACATTAACATAGCTTAAGACAAACATTTCCATAAGAAAAGTGCATTGGTTAACTCAAGGTTTGAGAATAGTTAACTTCACATGGAACCAGGTGTCATTATGGCAACATAGTATTTTAAGAGAAACCTCCTTTTAAATTTTTATAGAGAAAGGAAAAAAATATATATATCACTAGTTTGTTTCCTCCTGCCACTTAAGAGAGAGATAAAAATGTCTGACACTTGCAGCCTATTTCCTCCGTTTGGAGACACCTGGCCTTCCTGCCTGTTACCCTCTCACTTGGAATGTTCTCAGAGAGCTCCAGAGGCAGCGGGAATGCTATGAAGTTACTCTTCTGACTCCCCATCCAAGCTTGACTGTGGAGGCTGGTCTTAATCATGCTTTTCTCCTCCAATATCTCCTGCTGTGTGACTTTGGCTAAGTTCCTCTCCCTCTTTGAGCTGAACTTATCAAATGCCTCAGGGTCCTCAGGGAGCAGAGTGTGTGCGCTCTCAGTCACTCAGTCATGTCCAACTCTTTGCGACCCCATGGATTGTAGTCCACCAGGCTTCTCTATGCTTGGGATTCTCCAGGCAAGCATACTTGAGTGGGATCTTCCAGACCTAGGGATTGGACCTGTGTCTCCTGCATTTGCAAGTAGATTCTTTACTGCTAGTGCCACCTGGGAAGTCTCCAGTGAGCAAGGAGCAGGTCACAAAGGTAAAAATGACTTATGGTCACCTGCCTGGAGCACCTGAGGGCTTGCATGGGGTGTCCTGAGGGACTGGAGAGGGTGCCTCACCAGAAAGCAACTCTCCCTTCTTCTTCTTTTGGGGGATATGGCTTCAGTTTCTTCATTTGTAATTGTCATGATTTATGGGAGTGTCCAAGAAGCAGGTTCTAGCCCTGCTTCTTGGGAAGATCTTGGGTTGGGAAGATCGCCTGGAGAAGGAAATGACAACCCACTCCAGTATTCTTGCCTGGAAAATTCTGTGGAGAGAGGCGTCTGGTGGGCTATAGTCCATGGGATTATAAAGAGTTGGACACCACTGAGAGACTAAAGACCAATAGTAGCAGCATGGGAGTGTCCATAGGTTCAGGACAGAGATAGATAGCTAGGATGTACTGTGAGAAATAGATAGACAGGATGTACCAGATAGATGTCTATATCTAGATAGATATTTGGTTGGCCAATAAGTTCATTCAAACCTTCCATAAGATGTTATGGAAAACATGAACGCACTCCTTGGCCAACCCAGTAGCTAGCTAGCTAGACAGAGAGAGAGGATGCACTATGCATACAGCCTCGTCAGCAGAAGGGGTTCAAAGGTGACAGGGGATGTCTTGACTGATGGGCAGAGTTAACCTGTGTCCCTTGGGGTCAGCCAGGGCTGGAAAGCCCCAGGACTGTAGACCCTTAACCATGGAAGGAATTTGAGGCTATGTGGATGGGCCAGAACATGAAAGGATGTGGACTCAAAATCCAGGGACAAGTCCTGAGTCCACCCTGCTACTAATAAATCTCCTCCATAGGGATCTTCTCCTGTGTCCACCCCTGGGGCTGGCACCACTCCCAGGATGAGAAAAATGATTTCTTTGTGCTAAAGTCATCCTCCCTGTAGGCAAAGAATGTCTTCTCCCTGCCCTGGGGTGCCCCCTTGGGACTTGGAGAGCCTCCATGTCCCTCCCATCTCTGGCATGAAGAAGCAGGGGAAGCAGAGATCCCCTCCATCTGTGCAGGTTCCCACACACTGTTCACTGCAGCAGCTTCTTCTGGGGGAGTGATGGCTATTGCCTTGCTTGCAGGTCCTCCCAATGGTGCAGGGCTTGAGGGACTTCACTCCACTTCACTTACCTGCCCCCAGGGACTTATGATCTGGCTGGGCTCCATCATCTTCCTCATCATTTTCTGCCACCATGACATTGCCTGATCTGTCACCAGCACCACAGGTGTCCACCTGGGACAGGTGGTAGTGGGTGTCATGGCAGTTTCTGAGGGCGGTGAGCCCCTCACTGGCTAACTTCTGTTCACTTCCTGCAGGTCCCAGGGTCCCTCCTGCTCTTGGGCACCCTTGGTCATCTTTTCTTTCCCCCTTTCATTTATTTGCCAACCCCATTCTGGTGTTCTGAACATTGCTTGCGGATCCTTGCAGAGACTGAGCTCTGGGCTCTGTTGTGGAGGACCCTCCAATCTTGGTCACACAGGATTAGAGATATCCCTGATCCTGTGTGGTCTGGGTGGGTCTGAGGGAGAGACACGGGCTGGGGGAGCCCAGAGAGGAAGTAGGGCTTTTGCCATTGGGGCAGGCTGGAGGACTTCTTGGAGGAAGAGTTGTTGGAAGTGGGTCTGGAACAATTAATAGGCATTTTTTTTAAAGCAAAGAAGTGAAAGTATATTCTGTGGAGAGGACTAGTGCACTCAAAGGCCTGGAAGTGAAAGCGTGAGTACCTGTCTTATATATACACAGATATACATATACACAGATACAAATATATCTATCTTCTACCTATTTATCAATCCATCTACCCACTTTCTATCACAGCTGTCATATCTGCTTATTTATCTATATGTTTTCCATCTACCCATACATCATCATCTATCTGTCACCTACCATCTGTCTATACCTACCCATCTATCATTTATCCAACTATCATCTAGTCATCCATCCATCCATCTTTCTATTCATCCATCTATCCTCCCATCATCTAATGATTAGTGGATTAGTAGGTTATCTATCTATCTATCCATCCACCCATTATCTCCTCCCACCTCTCTCCCCTGCCCTCTTTCTCTCTCTTCCCTGCCATTCTCCCCTCTCTCTCAGTCAAAATACAGAGATGAAGAGAATAAGGGGACAGAGAGAGGCACATACAGAGACATGAAAAAAGACAGAGATGAACAGAGAAAAGCTGACTCAGATAGAGAGAGTATAGATCAACAATCTAGGCAGAAGAGGATAAGGGGGTGAGTGGGTGTGGTGGGTAGGGGGATGAAGCAGGAGAGTGTAGCTTCTGGTACCTCCTGCCAAGCCTAGCCTCAACCCCACCTGTTCCCAGGCACAGAGCAATGAGGAGGGCATGCGGCTGGTGGAGGAGCTGGGCCACTACTTCCGCGATGTCCACCTCTGGTGGATGGGGCCCCTTTTCCCCATCCTGCGGCTTGTCCACCCTAACTTCGTTGCCCCTCTGCTCCAGGCCTCAGGTATCTCTCCCAGGAGCGCCCCCTCCCAGCCTCTTCCCTGGCCCCTGCTCTCAAGCCCTTCCCACTCCTGGACAGACCAGGTTGAGCAGGAGAATGGACAGCAATGACAGAGACCTGCTGGGTGACTCTGGGAAAGTCTCAAGTTCTCTCTGGTTGTCAACGTCTTTTCTCAGCTTTGGGTGGTGGAAAATCAACAATGTTGGTCCACCATGTCAGATGTTCCAGGAGAGGTCAGAGAGTGCTGGGGCAAGCATGCTGTCCCTGTTGCCTAAAAGTGCATTTTGCGGAGTGCTGTGCTGTGCTTGGGGATTTTAGGACATTCTGGGCCACGTAGGAGCCATGCCAAGGTATGCTGGGATGTGTTGTGTCATGTTGGGGTGTGTCTAAGCACATAGGGTTGTGTTGATGGGGTCCATTCTGTGCTGCAGCCTGGTCTGGTCCCCCTTCCCCTCCCCCCCCCCCCACCTACCTCTTCCCAGCTTCCTCTCCTCTTGGACCCATTCCTGCTATGCTGGGCTTGGAGGAGAAATTCAGAACCCTTCCTGGGAGCCTCCAGCCCCCACCACAAGTTATTCCTCCCCCCCTCCCCCATCCACCATGGCACCTGATGTTCTATTTCTTGTGTCAGCCACCATCATACCCAAGGATATGTTTTTCTACAACTTTCTGAAGCCCTGGTTGGGTGAGTAACTGTTTGTGAAGGGGGTTGGGGATGACCCTGGGGACCCAGAGGAAGGTCTTCCTTTGCCCACTCCCCGTGGCTGGCTCTGCTAGGGGATGGGCTCCTGCTGAGTGCTGGTGACAAGTGGAGCAGCCACCGTCGCCTGCTGACACCCGCCTTCCACTTCGAGATTTTGAAGCCGTATATGAAGATTTTCAACAAGAGCACAGACATCATGCATGTGAGTGTCTTGAACCCAGGGTCCCAGCTGGAGCCTTGGGAAAGGGGGAATGGGCTCAAACACATGTAGTCTGGAATCCTGGTTCAGCTGGATGGCTTTGGGGAGGGGGTCACTGATTTTCCTCTCTAAGCCTCAGTTTCCTCATCTGTAAAACTGGGATGAAAGTGAAAGTGAAATTCGCTCAGTTGTGTCCTACTCTTTGCAACCGCGTGGACTAGACAGTCCATGGAATTCTCCAGGCCACAATAGTGGAGTGGGTAGCCTTTTCCTTCTCCAAGGGATCTTCCCAACCCAGGGATCGAACTCAGGTCTCCCACATTGAAGGCAGATTCTTTGCCAGCTGAGCCACTAGGGAAGCCCAAGAATACTGGTATGGGTAGTCTATCCCTTCTCCAGGGGATCCTCCCAACCCAGGAATCGAACTGGGGTCTCTTGCATTGCAGGCAGATTCTTTACTGTTTGAAAGTGAAAGGAAGTCGTTCAGTCATGTCCGACTCTTTGCGACCCCCGTGAACTGTAGCCCACCAGGCTCCTCGATCCATGGGATTCTCCAGGCAAGAATACTGGAGTGGGTTGCCATTTTACCATTTGAGCTACTCCTTTTTAAAGATCGTGATGCTGGGAAAGATTGAAGGCAAAAGGAGATGAAGGCGGCAGAGGATGAGATGGGTAGATAGCATCACTGAGTCAATGGACATGAATTTGAGCAAATTCCAGGAGGCAGTGAAGGACAGGGAATTCTGGCGTGCTGCAGTCCATGGGGTTGCAAAGAGTCAGACAGGACTTAGCGACTGAACAACAACAACAAAACGGTGATCAAGATGACATAATGGAATCAGGTTCCTGGCACATATTAGGTACTCAGAAAGTTTTAGTTGCTAGTCTGCCTCATGGAAGCTCTGTAAATTAGGACAGAAATGATGAACATTGCACAGCAGTTCTTTCTGCATTACATACCACTCTAAAACTTGTGGACTTGAAAGAATTAGTGCTTATTATTTTTCATGAGATGAAACATCAGTTGAGTCATTCTTCTCATCCTGGTTGGAATCATGCATGCATTTGTGGTCATGGGTGGGTTATATAGACAGCTCTGATGTTCTGGGCTTAGCTTTGGCATGTATTCGGAGCTTGGCTAGCTGTCGACTGGTTTAGGATAGCCTTGGTGGGACAATGGACTCCTGCACTTGTCTCTCATCTTCTTGTAGCTCTCATCACCTGAGCTTGACTGCATGGTGGAGACTGGGCTCCAAGAGAATGAGCAGAAACATGTAATATCTCTTGAAACCTAGTTTGGGAACTAGCACACCATCTCCTGTTGACTGAAGCAAGTCCCAGCTCAGTCCAGATTCAACAGGTGGAGAAAGAGGTTGCACCTCCTAATGAAAGAGCTGTGAAATCTCATTGCAAAGAGTGAAAGTAAAAGGAAGGATGAAGAAATGGGGACCCATTTGCAGTTGTCTTTCACTATGATAGTGATGATGATGATAGTTAAAAGTTATTTAACACTTATTGTATATCAGAAGGGCCTTCCTTGGTGGCTCAGAGGGTAAACAGTCTGCCTGCAATGTGGGAGGCATGGGTTCAATCCCTGGGTCAGGAAGATCCCCTGGAGAAGGAAATGGAACAGTGAGCCAGGTCCATGACATGTGTTGTCTAATTTATTTTCACAATCCTATGAGGTAGAGATGATTATAATTGCCACTTTAAGGATAATGAAATGGAAGGTTAGAGAGGTTAGGGAGATTGCCCAAGATAGCTCATTTAGTAAGTGAGCTATGCCTAGTGAAGCAGGTATTCTAACTTGGTTTGTGCAACACCAATGCAGGTTATCTTTGTTGTTGTTCAGTCGCTAAGTTGGGCCCGACTCTTTGCAACCTCATGGGTTGTAGCACACCAGGCTGTCCTGTCCTTTACTATCACCTGGAGTTTGCTCAAACTCATGTCCATTGAGTCAGTCAGGCCATCCTACCATCTTATCCTCTGTCAACCCCTTCTCCTCTTGCCCACAGTCTTTCCCAGAATCTGGGTATTTTCCAATGAGTCAGCTATTCACATCAGGTGGCCAAAGTATTGGAGCTTCAGCTTCAGCATCAGTCCTTCCAATAAATACTCAGGTTGATTTCCTTTAAGACTGATAAGTTTGATCTCCTTGCAGTCGAAGGGACTCTCAAGAGTCTTCTCCAGCACCACAATTTGAAAACATCAGTTCTTCGGCCCTCAGACTTCTTTATGGTCCAATTCTCAAATTTGTACATGACTACTTGAGAAACCTGTATGCAGGTCAGGAAGCAACAGTTAGAACTGGACATGGAACAATAGACTTTTTCCAAATAGGAAAAGGAGTATGTCAGGGCTGTGTATATTGTCACCTTGCTTATTTAACTTATAAGCAGAGTACATCATGAGAAACGCTGGGCTGGATGAAGCACAGGTTGGAATCAAGATTGTTGGGAGAAATACCAATAACCTCAGATATGCAGGTGACACCACCCTTATGGCAGAAATGGAAGAAGAACTAAAGAACCTCTTGGTGAAAGTGAAAGAGGAGAGTGAAAAAGTTGGTTTAAAGCTCAACATTCAGAAAACTAAGATCATGACATCCAGTCCCATCACTTCATGGCAAATAGACAGGGAAACAGTGGAAACAGTGTCAGACTTTATTTTTCTGGGCTCCAAAATCACTGCAGATGGTGATTTCAGCCGTGAAATTAAAACTTACTCCTTGGAAGGAAAGTTATGACCAACATAGACAGCATATTAAAAAGCAGAGACATTACTTTGTCAACAAAGGTCCATCTAGTCAAGGCTATGGTTTTTCCAGTAGTCATGTATGGATGTGAGAGTTGGACTATGAAGAAAGCTGAGTGCAGAAGAATCGATGCTTTTGAACTGTGGTGTTGGAGAAGACTCTTGAGAGTCCCTTGGACCGCAGGGAGATCCAACCAGTCCATCCTAAAGGAAATCAGTCCTGGGTGTCATTGGAAGGACTGATATTGAAGCTGAAATGCCAATGTTTTGGCCACCTGATGTGAAGAGCTGACTCATTGGAAAAGACCCTGATGTTGGGAAAGATTGAAGGCAGGAGGAGAAGGGGACAACAGAGGATGAGATGGTTGGATGGCATCACCGATTCAACGGACATGAGTTTGGGTAAACTCCGGGAGTTGGTGATGGACAGGGAGGCCTGGCATGCTGTGGTTCATGGAGTCACAAACAGTTGGACACGACCAAGCGACTGAACTGAACTGATGGGAAAAAACAGCTCTGTCTGTACGGACTTTTGTCAGCAAAGTGATGTCTCTGCTTTTTGACACACTGTCTAGGTTTGTCATAGCTTTTCTTCCAAGGAGCAAGTGTCTTTTAATTTCACTGCTGCAATCACCATCCACAATGATTTTGATGTCCAGGAAAATAAAAGTTGTCACTGTTTTGACCTTTTCCCTATCTGTTTGCCATGAAGTGATGGGAGTGAATGCCATGATCTTAGTTTTTTGAATGTTGAGTTTCAAGACAGCTTTTCACTCTCCTCTTTCACCTTCATCAAGAGGCTCTTTAGTTCCTCTTTGCTTTCTGCCATTATAGTGGTATCATCTGCATATCTGAGGTTGTTGATATTTCTCCTGTCAATCTTGATTCCAGCTTGTGATTCATCTAGCTTGGCATTTTGCATGATGTACTCTGTATATAAATTAAATAAACAGTGTGACAGTATACAGCCTTGTTGTACTCCTTTCCCAGTTTTGAACCAATCCATTGTTCCATGTCCAGTTCTATTGCTTCTTGACCCGCATACAGGTTTTTCAAGCATCAGGTAAGGTAATCTAGCATTCCCATCTCTTTAAGAATTTTCCAGTTTTTCATGATCCACCTGGTCAAAGGCTTTCATGTAGTCAATGGAGCAGAATTAGATGTTTTTCTGGAATCCTTTTGCTTTCTCTGTGATCCAATGAATGTTGGCAATTTGACCGCTGATTCCTTTGCCTTTTCTAAATCCAACTTGTACTTCTGGAAGTTCTTCGTTCATATACTGTTGGAACCTAGCTTGAAGAATTTTGAGTGTGACCTTGATAGCATGTGAAATGAGTGCAATTGCAAGGTAGTTTGAACAGGTCATCTTAACTGCTACTAAGAACTGGATAGTGGAAAAGCCAAATGGAAAGCAACGAGTTAACCCAGGGCACACAGAACATAAGAGGCAGAGCCGGACCTTGAGTCCAGGTCTCCTGACTCCCAGCTGTAGGGTCTTCATGTTTTGATAGTAGGGGATTCCACTCTCACTCAAGCCTGGTCCTCCCTGGGGATGGGTGTTTGGAGCACAGGACCAAAAGGTTGGGTCTCATGGAATTCAACCAGGTGGTTGGGATTGGGCAGGGACTCATGAGGGGGAAGTCCCAGCCCTAACCTTGCTCTCTTTTGTGTTTAGGCTAAGTGGCAACGCCTGGCCTTGGAGGGCAGCACTCGTCTGGACATGTTTGAACACATCAGCCTCATGACCCTGGACAGTCTGCAGAAATGCGTCTTCAGTTATGACAGCAATTGCCAAGAGTGAGTCTCAGCCAAGGGCCTGGGAAACATGAAGAGCAGAGGGAGCAGAGGGTGAGGGGGGATGGACCAAGGTAATCAGAAGGGTCTTCTTGGAGGAGGTAGGTCAGAGCTGGACGCTGAAGGACAGGGAAGGGAAAGAGTAGGAGTGATTCTTGCAGGTAGGCAGAACTGTTTGATAAAAGCCAGGAGGCCAGGAGGAGCAGAGCCTGTGTAGCTGTGAGGAGACATCTTTGGTATGAGGTTGGAGGAATGGGCAGAGTTCTATCTTCAGGACAATCTGAAGCCAGACAAAGAGGATATGAACTTCATCCTGAGGTTTCCTGGGAGCTGTGGAAGACCTTTGGGTACATGAGGATCTTGGTCAAAGATGAGCTTGGATATCTGACTGGAGAGAAGACTGTTGTGTAGACACAGGATATGAGGAGACCACAGAGGGGAGGAAGTTTGAGCTTGGTGGAGAAAATGGGGCAGATTTGGGGAAAACTGAGAAAGATACTGGCAGGCCCAGATATTGTGTGGGAGAGAGGAGAAATGAGGGTGATTCCCATGCTCTGCCCTGATGTCTAGGACATGAGGGAGCTCACAGAGATGGGGGTCAGAGAGAGAAATGTGACTGAATGGGATGTGGTCCTGGGTAACTAACCAGAAGTGCTCCTCACAGTATGAGATCATGAAGGAAGACAATAGCTTAAAACATCTGAAATCCAGAAGTGATCAGGGTTCCCAAGACTTCCTATTAGGAATCAGAGTTTCTAAGGAGAGATGGCCTTCTTCTTTTTTTTTTTTTTTTTTGGCAATGCCATGTAGCTTATGGGATCTTAGTTCCCCAACCAGGGATCCAACCTGTGCCCCCTGCAGTAGAAGCATAGAGCCCTAACCACTGGACCACCAGGGAAGTCCCACAGTACTGCTTCTTAAGGCTTTCTCTGGTCTGACCCTGTAGGAAACCCAGCGAATATATTGCTGCCATCTTGGAGCTCAGTGCCCTGGTGACGAAACGAATTGAGCAGATCTTCCTGCACGTGGACTTCTTGTACTACCTTACTCCTGAAGGGAAGCGCTTCTACAGGGCCTGCCGCCTGGTGCATGACTTCACAGATGCCGTCATCCAGAAGAGGCGTCATACTCTAACCAGTCAGGGTTCCCAAGAATTCCTCAAAACCAAGACTAAGACCAAGACTTTGGACTTCATTGATGTGCTCCTGTTGGCCAAGGTAGGCTTCTTGTGTGTGTGTGTGTGTGTGTGTGTGTGTGTGTGTGCATGCTATATTGCTTCAGTCATGTACAACTGTTTGTGACCCTATCGACTGTAGCCCACCAGGTTCTTCTGTCCATGGGATTATCCAGGCAAGAACACTGAGTGGGTTGCCATGCCCTCCTCCAGGGGATCTTCCCAGCCCCTGCACTGCAGGCAGATTCTTTACTGCTAAGGCACCCAGAAAGCCTCAAGGTGGGCTTCTCTGGGATCTCAATTCAAGAGGTAGACTGGATGTTCGTTTCAAAGGACGGATTAAAGAACTTGGACTTGATCAAGAGAGTGCTAGGGAGTCATAGAGGATGCTCATAGAGGAAGGGAGGGGCAGGTCAGAGAGAAGTTTCAGATGTGACTGTGTAGAAGGTTGCCTGGAAGGAGTAAACAGGAAGCAGGAGACCAGGGAGGAGGCCCCTGGGGGTGGAGTGGGCTATGGAGATGAAGAGGGAAGGATCCTGCTTGGATGATGGAGCTTCAGGGACAATCTCAGATTAGGCTCAGGTGTCCTCAGAGCTGGTGTGACTCTGGGGATCTTGCTTTCTGTTCAGGATGAAGATGGGAAGGGATTGTCAGATGAAGATATCCGAGCTGAAGCTGACACCTTCATGTTTGAGGGTGAGGGTCCCAGTGTGGGACTAGAGAATGGGCAGGGGTCTCTTCATCCTGTGGACTTGGCGGGTGCTGGATCACCCCATCTTGCCTATCCTTCCCATCTTCTTTGTGGGGAGGTGGGGAAGGGTGGCTTGGTGTGGTCCGCCCTTTGGTGCTGAAGTAGCCCAGAGACCCAAGTTTGTCTGGCTGCCCCTCAGGCCATGACACCACAGCCAGTGGCCTCTCCTGGATCCTGTACAACCTGGCAAAGCACCCAGAATACCAGGAGCGCTGCCGGCAGGAGGTGCAAGAGCTCCTGAGGGACCGCGAGCCTAAAGAGATTGAATGGTGAGTGCAAGTCCTCATGGTGTGCTCCTGACCCCTTCCCACTGCCTCTGCTTTCCAGGTGGGAACCTGGAAAGATCTTTTTTGTTGATTCTATAATTATTGCCCAGTGGGAATAGGAGCAGAGCCCAGAGGCAGGGTCTGATACCTAGTCTGAATAGCAGGTGAAAGTTTGTAGGCTTTTGGGACAGAAAGATCTGAGCATCCACATTAATGTCCTTACTAACTTGCTATGCCACTTTAATAAAATCAGTTTCCTTTTATGAATACCATTTTTCTCCTCTATAAATTGGGAATGGGATGGGGAATCTCTCCCCCACAGTGATATTTGGAGTACTGGGATAATATGTGTAGAACAGATGCCACTGAATATATATTCAGCATATGAAGTCTTTTTCCCCCCTCTCTTAATTTTCTGCCTGAAGTTGCATTTTCCTCGAAAAGACTCTCATTTCTCTTAATTTTTGTTCTTTTCTGATTCCCATGTAATAGTCTATTCCAGGGATTTTTCTTTTTTGAAAAATTTATTTATTTTAATTGGAGGCTAATTACTTTACAATATTGTAGTGAGTCTTGCCACACATTGACATGAATCAGCCTTGGGTGCACATGTGTTCCACGTCCTGAACCTCCCTCCCACCTCCCTCCCCATCCAACTCCTCAGGGTCATCCCAGTGCACCAGCCCTGAGCACCTTGTCTCATGCATCGAACCTGGCTTGGTGATCTGTTTCACATATGATAATATACATGTTTCAATGCTATTCTCTCAAATCATCCCACCCTTGCCTTATCCCACACAGTCCAAAAGTCTGTTCTATACATCTATGTCTCTTTTGCTGTCTCGCATATAGGGTCATCGTTACCATCTTCCTAAATTCCATATATATGCGTTAGTATACTGTATGGGTGTTTTTCACTGGGACCTACTTCACTCTGTATAATAGGCTCCAGTTTCATCCACCTCATTAGAATTGATTCAAATGTATTCTTTTTAATGGCTGATTAATATTCCATTGTGTATATGTACCACAGCTTTCTTATCCATTTGTCTGCCGATGGACATCTAGGTTGCTTCCATGTCCTAGCTATTATAAACAGTGCTGTGATGAACATTGGGGTAAACATGTCTCTTTCAATCCTGGTTTCCTCGGTGTGTATGCCCAGCAGTGGGATTGCTGGGTCATATGGCAGTTCTATTTCCAGTTTTTTAAGGAATCTCCACATTGTTCTCCATAGTGGCTGTACTAGTCTGCATTCCCACCAACAGTGTAAGAGGGCTCCCTTTTCTCCACACCCTCTCCAGCATTTATTGTTTGTAGACTTTTTGATAGCAGCCATTCTGGCTGGTGTGAGATGGTACCTCATTGTGGTTTTGATTTGCATTTCTCTGATAATGAGTGATGTTGAGCATCTTTTCATGTGTTTGTTAGCTGTATGTCTTCTTTGGAGAAATGTCTGCTTAGTTCTTTGGCCCATTTTTTTAATTGGGTCATTTATTTTTCTGGAAATGAGCTGTAGGATTTGGTTGTATATTTTTGAGATTAATCCTTTTGTTAGTTGCTTCATTTGCTATTATTTTCTCCCATTCTGAAGGCTGTCTTTTCACCTTACTTATAGTTTCCTTCGTTGTGCAAAAGCTTTTAAGTTTAATTAGGTCCCATTTGTTTATTTTTGCTTTTATTTCCATTACTCTGGGAGGTGGGTCATAGAGGATCCTGCTGTGATTTATGTCAGAGAGTGTTTTGACTATGTTTTCCTCTAGGAGTTTTATAGTTTCTGTTCTTACATTTAGATCTTTAATCTAATTTGAGTTTATTTTTGTGTATGGTGTTAGAAAGTGTTCTAGTTTCATTCTTTTACAAGTGATTGACCAGTTTTCCCAGGACCACTTGTTAAACAGATTGCCTTTTCTCCGTTGTATATTTTTGCCTCCTTCGTCAAAGATAAGGCATCCATAGGTGTGTGGATTTATCTCTGGGCCTCCTATATTGTTCCATTGATCTATATTTCTGTCTTTGTGCCAGTACCATACTGTCCTGATGACTGCAGCTTTGTAGTAGAGCCTGAAGTCAGGCAGGTTGATTCCTCCAGGTTCATTCTTTCTCAAGATTGCTTTGGCTATTTGAGGTTTTTTGTATTTCCGTAGAAATTGTGAAATTATTTGTTCTAGTTCTGTGAGAAATACCTTTGGTAGCTTGATAGGGATTGCATTGAATCTATAGATTGCTTTGGGTAGTATACTTATTTTCACTATATTGATTCTTCCAATCCATGAACATGGTATATTTCTCCATCTATTTGTGTCCTTTTTGATTTCTTTCATCAGTATTTTATAGTTTTCTATATATAGGTCTTTTGTTTCTTTAGGTAGATTTATTCCTAAGTATGTTATTCTTTTCGTTGCAATGGTGAATGGGATTGTTTCCTTAA
The DNA here is from genome assembly GCF_019320065.1 of Cervus canadensis. Lineage (NCBI taxonomy): Eukaryota > Metazoa > Chordata > Mammalia > Artiodactyla > Cervidae > Cervus > Cervus canadensis. The sequence goes on from NC_057389.1 coordinate 101,400,470, forward strand.
TTTCTCTGTTTTCTCATTGTTCATGTATAGGAATGCAAGGGATTTCTCTGTGTTAATTTTATATTCCTGCAACTTTACTATATTCATTGATTAGCTCTAGTAATTTTCTGGTAGAGTCTTTAGGGTTTTCTACGTAGAGGATCATACCATCTGAAAACGGTAAAGTTTTACTTCTTCTTTTCCAATCTGGATTCCTTTTATTTCTTTTTCTGCTCTGATTGCTGTGGCCAAAACTTGCAAAACTATGTTGAATAGCAGTGGTGAGAGTGGGCACCCCTGTCTTGTTCCTGACTTTAGGAGAAATGCTTTCAATTTTTCACCATTGAGGATAATGTTTGCTGAGGGTTTGTCATATATAGCTTTTATTATGTTGAGGTATGTTCCTTCTATGTCTGCTTTCTGGAGGGGTTTTTTTTTTTTTATCATAAATGGATGTTGAATTTTGTCAAAGGCTTTCTCTGCATCTATTGAGATAATCATATGATTTTTATCTTTCAGTTTGTTAATGTGGTGTATTACATTGATTGATTTGCTGATATTGAAGAACCCTTGCATCCCTGGGATAAAGCCCACTTGGTCATGATGTATGATATTGTTAATATGTGGTTGGATTCTGTTTGCTAGAATTTTGTTAAGGATTTTTGCATCTATGTTCAGCAGTGATATAGGCCTGTAGTTTTGTTTTTTTTGTGGCATATTTGTCTGGTTTTGGTATTAGAGTGATGGTGGCCTCATAGAATGAGTTTGGAAGTTTGCCTTCTCCTGCAATTTTCTGGAAGAGTTTGAGTAGGATAGGTGTTAGCTTTCCTTTATTTATTTATTTATTTTTTAATTTTTTAAAAAATTTTTTATTTTTATTTTTATTTTTTTTTTTATAGCTTTCCTTTAAATTTTTGGTAGAATTCAACTTTGAAGCCACCTGGTCCTGGGCTTTTGTTTTCTGGAAGATTTCTGATTACAGTTTTGATTTCCATGCTTGTGATCAGTCTGATAAGATTTTCTATTTCTTCCTGGTTCAGTTTTCGAAAGTTATGCTTTTCTAAGAATTTGTCTCTTTCTTCCAAGTTGTCCATTTTATTGGCATATAATGGCTGATAGTAGTCTCTTATGATCCTTTGTATTTCTGTGTTGTCTGTTGTGATTTCTCCATTTTCATTTCTAATTTTGTTGATTTGATTCTTCTCCCTTTTTATCTTGATGAGTCTGGCTAATGGTTTGTCAATTTTATTTATCTTCTCAAAGAGCAAGCTTTTAACTTTGTTGATTTTTGGTATGGTCTCTTTTGTTTCTTTTGCATTTATTTCTGCCCTAATTTTTATAATTTCTTTCCTTCTACTAGCCCTGGGGTTCTTCATTTCTTCCTTTTCTAGTTGCTTTAGGTGTAGAGTTAGGTTATTTATTTGACTTTTTTTCTTGTTCCTTGAGGTAAGCCTGTATTGCTATGAACCTTCCCCTTAGCACTGATTTTACAGTGTCCCATAGGTTTTGGGTTGTTGTGTTTTCATTTTCACCAGTTTCTATGCATATTTTGCTTTCTTTTTTTATTTCTTCTATGATTTGTTGGTCATTCAGAAACATGTCGTTTAGCCTCCATATGTTGGAATTGTTAGTAGTTTTTTCCCCTGTAATTGACATCTAATCTTACTGCGTTGTGATCAGAGAAGATACTTGGAATGATTTCAAATTTTTTGAATTTACCAAGGCCCAGGATGTGATCTGTCCTGGAGAGGGTTCCGTGTGCACTTGAGAAAAAGGTGAAATTATTGTTTTGGGGTGAAATGTCCTATAGATATCAATTAGGTCTAACTGGCCCATTGTATCATTTAAAGTTTGTGTTTCCTTGCTAATTTTCTGTTTAGTTGATCTCTCCATAGGTGTGAGTGGGGGTATTAAAGTCTCCCACTATTATTGTGTTATTGTTAATTTCCCCTTTCATACTTGTTAGCATTTGCCTTACATATTGTGGTGCTCCTATGTTGGGTGCATATATATTTATAATTATTATATCTTCTTCTTGGATTGATCCTTCGATCCTTATGTAGTGTCCTTTGTCTCTTTTCACAGCCTTTATTTCAACATCTATTTTATCTGATATGAGTATTGCTACTCCTGCTTTCTTTTGTTCTCCATTTGTGTGAAATATCTTTTTCCAGCCCTTCACTTCCAGTCTGTATGTGTCCCTTGTTTTGAGGTGGGTCTCTTGTAGACAGCATATATAGGGGTCTTGTTTTCATATCCATTCTGCCAGTCTTTGTCTTTCGGTTGGGGCATTCAACCAATTTACATTTAAGGTACTTATTGATAAGTATAATCCTGTTGCCATTTACTGGTTGTTTTGGGTTCTAGTTTATACACCTTTTCTGTGTTTCCTGTCTAGAGAAAATCCTTTAGCATTTGTTGAAGAGCTGGTTTGGTGGTGCTGAATTCTCTCAGCTTTTGCTTGTCTGTAAAACTTTTGATTTCTCCTTCATATTTGAATAAGATCTTTTCTGGGTACAGTAATCTGGGTTGTAGGTTTTCCTCTTTCATCACTTTAAGTATGTCCTGCCAATCCCTTTTGGCCTAAAGAGTTTCTGTTAAAAGATCAGCTGTTATCCTTTTGGAAATCTTCTTATGTGTTATTTGTTGTTTTTCCCTTGCTGCTTTTAATATTTGTTCTTTGTGTTTGATCTTTGCTAATTTGAATAATTTGTGTCTTGGGATGTTTTGCCTTGGGTTTATCCTTTTTGGGACTCTGGGTTTCTTGGACTTGGGTGGCTATTTACTTCCCCATTTTAGGGAAGTTTTCAACTATTATCTCCTCAAGTCTTTTCTCATGGCCTTTCATCTTCTTCTTCTGGGACTCCTATGATTCAAGTGTTGGGGTGTTTGACATTGTCCCAGAGGTCTCTGAGGTTGTCCTCATTTCTTTTTTTTTTCTTTTTTAAATTAAAAAAATTATTTTTTATTTTTTTATTTTTTTTATTAGTTGGAGGCTAATTACTTCACAACATTTCAGTGGGTTTTGTCATACATTGATATGAATCAGCCATAGATTTACACGTATTCCCCATCCTGATCCCCCCTCCCACCTCCCTCTCTCACCCATTCCTCTGGGTCTTCCCAGTGCACCAGGCCTCACTTGTCTCATGCATCCCACCTGGGCTGGTGATCTGTTTCACCATAGATATATACATGCTGTTCTTTGAAACATCCCACCCTCACCTTCTCCCACAGAGTTCAAAAGTCTGTTCTTGTATTTCTGTGTCTCTTTTTCTGTTTTGCATATAGGGTTATCGTTACCATCTTTCTAAATTCCATATAATGTGTTAGTATGCTGTAATGTTCTTTATCTTTCTGGCTTACTTCACTCTGTATAAGGGCTCCAGTTCATCCATCTCATTAGGACTGATTCAAATGAATTCTTTTTACGGCTGAGTAATATTCCATGGTGTATATGTACCACAGCTTCCTTATCCATTCATCTGCTGATGGGCATCTAGGTTGCTTCCATATCCTGGCAATTATAAACAGTGCTGCGATGAACATTGGGGTGCACATGTCTCTTTCAGATCTGGTTTCCTCAGTGTGTATGCCCAGAAGTGGTATTGCTGGGTCATATGGCAGTTCTGTTTCCAGTTTTTTAAGAAATCTCCACACTGTTTTCCATAGTGGCTGTACTAGTTTGTTCATTTCTTTTAATTCTCTTTTCTTTTTTCCTCTCTGCTTAATTTATTTCCACCATTCTATCTTCTACCTCACTTATCCTATCTTCTGCCTCAGTTATTCTACTGTTCGTTCCCTCCAGAGTGCTTTTGAACTCAGTTATTGCATTATTCATTATTAATTGACTCTTTTTATTTCTTCTAGGTCCTTGTTAAACATTTCTTGCATCTTCTCAATCCTTGTCTCTAGGCTATTTATCTGTAACTACATTTTGTTTTCATGATTTTGCATCATTTTTCCTATCATTATTCTGAATTCTTTCTCAGGTAGACTCCCTATCTCCACTTCTTTTGTTTGGTTTGGTGGGCATTTATCATGTTCCTTTACGTGCTGAGTATTTCTCTGCCTTTTCATGTTGTTTAGATTGCTTCATTTGGGGTGGCCTTTCTGTATTATGGCAGTTTGTGGTTCCTCTTTATTGTGGAGGTTCCTCCCTGTGGGTGGGGTTGGATGAGTAGCTTGTCAAGGTTTCCTGATTAGGGAAGCTTGCATTGGTGTTCTGGTTGGTGGAGCTGGATTTCTTCTCTATGGAGTGCAATGAAGTGTCCGGTAGTGAGTTTTGAGATGTCTATGGGTTTGGAGTGACTTTGGGCAGCCTGTATATTAAAGCTCAGGGCTATGTTCCTGCTTTGCTGGAGAATTAGTGTGATGTATCTTTCTCTGGAACTTGTTTGCTCTTGGGTGGAGCTTGGTTTCAGTGTAGGTATGGAGGCTTTTGGATGAGCTCTTATTGATTAATGTTCCCTGGAGTCAGGAGTTCTCTGGTGTTCTCAGGATTTGGACTTAAGCCTCCTGCCTCTGGTTTTCAGTCTTATTCTTACACTAGCCTGAAGACTTCTCCATCCATACAGCACTGATGATAAAACATTTAGGTTAATGGAGAAAAGATTCTCCACAGTGAGGAACACCCAGAGAGATATACAGAGTTACATGGAGAAGAGAAGAGGGAGGAGGGAGATAGAGGTGACCAGGAGGAGAAGAGTGGGGATCAAAAGGGGGAGAGAGCAATCTAGCCAGTAATCAAATCCCTATGTGCTATTCACAGCCTGGAACAGCCAGAGAGGTTCATGGAGATACATAGAGAAGAGAAGAGGGAGGAAGGAGATAGAGGTGACCAGGAGGAGAAGGGAGGGGGGGGGTCAAAAGGAGTGAGACAGATCTAGCCAGTAATCAGTTCCCTAAGTGTTCTCCACAGCCAGGAATAGCCAAAGAGATTCACAGAGTTGGGTAGAGAAGAGAAGGGGGAGGGAGGAGATAGAGGTGACCTGGGGAGAAAAAAGAGAGTCAAAAGGGTGAGAGGTAAATCAAGCCAGTAATCACACTCCTAAGTAAAAATGGGTACTGAAGATTGGGTTCTTAAAGGCACAAAATTGATAACAAACACCAAAAATCAAAAATTAAAAATCTAGAGAGGTTAGACTCTCAAAAACACAATATTAAAAAAGCAAAAAAAAAAAAAAAAAAAAAAAAAAAAAAAAAAACAAAACAAAATCACAAAGATTATAAAAAATATATAAGAAGTTTGCTTTAAAAATAGGGTCTTTTTTTGGTAAGGTAGTAGTAGGTTATAAAAATGAAAATTAAAGGAGTAATAGAGGGCTTAAAAATTAAAAAAAATTAAAAAATGATAATAGTAAAAATAGATCTAGGAATTTCTCTGGAGTCGGTCAGTGTAGGATAAGTTCAGTTTCAGATAGTTCCTTGTTTCTGCTTATACTTCTCAAGACCTATAGGCCCCTTCCAATGTAGTCTGTGCTAACTACAGGGTTTTAATCTGTTGCACATGTCACTTCCAAAGTGGTTCCCTATGTTTATTTTGGCTTCTTCTGTTTGCAAGTCTCTTCAGTGTCTAATTTCCACCCCGACACAAGGGGGCAAAGGTGGTCTCTTATCTAGGCTCACTTGTTCAGTCGTGCTGTTGGGAGGGAGGAGCACTGCAAACAAATATCACTGGCTTGTGTGGGGAGTGCTCGCAGTGTCTGGGCCACACTGGGTTTGCCCCCGTTCACGTTGTGTGTGCTTTCATTGTCTACACTGCTCAGGCTCCAGGTTGCTCTGCAGGGGAACTGTCTAAAGTGGACCCTGGGTTGCGTGCACTTCCCAGGTCTAAGCTGCTCAGGTTCAGGTTCTCGGGTACTCCACAAAGGCCTGCGTTTTGTGCCCTTCCCAGGTCCGAGCAGCTCGGGTGACCAGGTGCTTGGTGAGCACACTCTCCCCAGGTGGGCTGGGAATCTTATCACCTCCCCCGTCCCAGCCGTTTGGTTTCCTGGGTGCACAGTGGGAGCGCTGTCTCAGGTGTGCCTTGTGTCTCTTCTGGGGCACTGATCTCTGGCTGCGACCCTCCTGATGGATGTCAACTGTCCAGGATCCCAGGAAGACTTGGCTGGCAAGTGGGAGCCTGCTCACAGTTTGGGAGAGGATGCCGTCTAGGGGCCCAGATTGCCCCTTTCTGGCTCTGGCTGCCGTCCACCTGCCTCCCTGCCTCCAGAGGGGGATGGGCCGGTCCAGTGCCCGCTAGCTCTCCTCTGGTATTTGCTCAGTCCTTTGTTCTGTGATTGGCCCAGCAGTGCCTTCAATTCAGTTCAGTTCAGTCACTCAGTCATGTCTGACTCTTTGTGACCCCATGAACTGCAGCACGCCAGGCCTCCCTGTCAGTCCATCACCAACTCCTGGAGTTTATTCAAGCTCATGCCCATCAAGTCGGTGATGCCATCCAGCCATCTCATCCTCTGCTGTCCCCTCCTCCTCCTGCCCCCTATCCCTCCAAGCATCAGGGTCTTTTCCAATGAGTCAACTCTTCGCATGAGGTGGCCAAAGTACTGGAGTTTCAGCTTCAGCATCAGTCCTTCCAATGAACACCCAGGACTGATCTCCTTTAGGAGGGACTGGTTGGATCTCCTTGCAGTCCAAGGGACTCTCAAGAGTCTTCTCCAACACCACAGTTCAAAGGCATCAATTTTTTGGTGCTCAGCTTTCTTCACAGTCCAACTTTCACATCCATACAAGACCACTGGAAAAACCTTAGCCTTGACCAGAAGGACCTTTGTTGGCAAAATAATGTCTCTGCTTTTTAATATGCTATCTAGGTTGGTCATAACTTTCTTCCAAGGAGTAAGCGTCTTTTAATTTCATGGCTGCAATCACCATCTGCAGTGATTTTGGATTCCAAAAAAAATAAAGTCTGACACTGTTTCCACTGTCTCCCCATCTATTTCCCATGAGGTGATGGGACCAGATGCCATGATCTTAGTTTTCTGAATGTTAAGCTTTAAGCCAACTTTTTCACTCTCCTCTTTCACTTTCATCAAGAGGCTTTTTAGTTCCTCTTCACTCTCTGCCATAAGGGTCATCTGCATATCTGAGGTTATTGATATTTCTCCCGGCAATCTTGATTCCAGCTTGTGCTTCCTCCAGCCCAGCGTTTCTCATGATGTACTCTGCATATAAGTTAAATAAGCAAGGTGACAATATACAGCCTTGACATACTCCTTTTCCTATTTGGAACCAGTCTGTTGTTCCATGTCCAGTTCTAACTGTTGCTTCCTGACCTGCATACAGGTTTCTCAAGAGGCAGGTCAGGTGGTCTGGTATTCCCATCTCTTTCAGAATTTTCCACAGTTTATTGTGATCCACACAGTCGAAGGCTTTGGCATAGTCAATAAAGCAGAAATAGATGTTTTTCTGGAACTCTCTTGCTTTTCCGATGAGCCATCGGATATTGGCAATTTCATCTCTGGTTCCTCTGCCTTTTCTAAAACCAGCTTGAACATCTGGAAGTTCTCTGTTCACGTATTGCTGAAGCCTGGCTTGGAGAATTTTGAGCATTACTTTACTAGCGTGTGAGATGAGTGCAATTGTGCGGTAGTTTGAGCATTCTTTGGGGGTTGCCTTTCTTAGGGATTGGAATGAAAACTGACCTTTTCCAGTCCTGTGGCCACTGCTGAGTCTTCCAAATTTGCTGGCACATTGAGTGCAGCACTTTCACAGCATCATCTTTCAGGATTTGAAATAGCTCAACTGGAATTCCATCACCTCCACTAGCTTTGTTCATAGTGATGCTTTCTAAGGCCCACTTGATTTCACATTCCAGGATGTCTGGCTCTAGGTCAGTGATCACACCATTGTGATTGTCTGGTTCGTGAAGATCTTTTTTGTACAGTTCTTCTGTGTATTCTTGCCACCTCTTCTTAATATCTTCTGCTTCTGTTAGGTCCATACCATTTCTGTCCTTTATCAAATCCATCTTTGCATGATATGTTCCCTTGGTATCTCTAAGTTTCTTGAAGAGATCTCTAGTCTTTCCCATTCTGTTGTTTTCCTCTATTTCTTTGTATTGATTTCTGAGGAAGGCTTTCTTATCTCTTCTGGCTATTCTTTGGAACTCTGCATTCAAATGGGAATATCTTTCCTTTTCTCCTTTGTTTTTTGCTTCTCTTCTTTTCACAGCTTTTTGTAAGGCCTCCTCAGAAAACCATTTTGCCTTTTTGCATTTCTTTTCCATGGGGATGATCTTGATCCCTGTGTCCTGTACAATGTCACGAACCTCTGCCCATATTTCATCAGGCTCTCTGTCTATCAGATCTAGTCCCTTAAATCTATTTCTCACTTCCACTGTATGGTCATAAGGGATTTAATTTAGATCATACCTGAATGGTCTAGTGGTTATCCCTACTCTCTTCAGTTTAAGTCTGAATTTGGCAATAAGGAGTTTTAGCTTAGGGTTTTTCGCGGGAAAGTTCTCTCTCTCTCTCTCTCTCTCTCTCTCTGGCTATCCCACAGTTTAGGTTTCTATCTCACGTAAGCTCCCTCAGATTGCCCTCGGGGCATTCAGGCTCCGTCCTTACCCTAAGCAATGCAGCCTGCACCTCCCTGTTCAGCACCCGCTTGCTAGTGGCGGATGTGAGTGTCTGGGCTACTTCTCTACTGGAAGTTGCCATTAGGCACATAATCTGTGGGTTTTATTTATTTATTTTTCCTCCCAGTTATGTCGTCCTCTGAGATTCCAAAACTCCCCACAGACCTGCCAGTGAGAGGGTTTCCTGGTGTTTGGAAACTTCTCCTCTTTTATGACTCCTTCCCTAGGAAGGATCTCCATCCCTAATTCTTTTGTCTCTCTTTTTATCTTCTATATTTTGTCCTACCTCCTTTCAAAGACAATGGGCTGCCTTTCTGGGCACCTGGTGTCCTCTGCCAGCGTTCAGAAGTTATTTTGTGGAATTTGTTCAGCGTTCAAATGTCCTTTTGATGAATTTGTGGGGGAGAAAGTGGTCTCCCCATCCTGTTCCTCCGCCATCTTAGTCCAGGGATTTTTCTGCTGGGGCGGAGAAGAAAGTAGGTAAGGCTTGATAGTAAAACAGTGAATATGAATTCACCGCTCTGGGTGTAGGTAGTGGACAGTGTCCAGGCTAAGGGGATATCTTGTGCAAAGGCCAGGAGTGAGCCTGAGTTTGGAAGTAAAAGTGGCTGGATAGTTGTGAAATATACAGTGTGAGTATCAGAGGGGCTCCCAGTAAGGCTGGAACTTGTAATGGAAGCTCTTCTTTAAATGTTTTGAAAGTCATGTTAAGAATTTTTAAATATATCAGTTCAAGTCCTTTAGGGAGCCAATATTGGATAAAAGAGAGAAACGGGCAGGTGTGCCACCATTAAGGAAAAGTGAAGTTGGGCAGAAATGGTCAGGCAGTAGTGTGCTCAGTCATTGACTGTGAGCTGCCTGGGAAAGTGTGGACTTGGCTTGAATCCTGCAGCAGAGCCCAGAGACCCTATAGCTGGAGGCTGTCAGCTGACAGCTCTTCTTGTAGCCCTCCAGCAGGTTCTTTCTTGAAGGGAGATCCATGACTAGTGCAGGAGGGCAATGGGGAGCCTTGGGAGATATTTGAGCAGGGGAGGGGCAGGTCAGATATGAGTATTAGAAATATCTCTTAGCAGGGACTTTCCTGGTGGTCTGGTGGATAAGACTCTACCTTCCAATACAAGGGATGTGAGTTTGATCCCTGGTCAGGGAACTAAGATCCCACGTGACACGAGGCCAATGCAGCCAAAAATAAATAAAATACATTTTCTTTTTAAAAAAGAAAGAAATATCTCTTTGCAGATACAGGGGCAAACTGGAGGAAGTGAGCTGTAGTCTGGGAGTCCAGGGGAAGATTCTGGGCCAAAGACTGAAGGATAGAGAGGAAATATAAGACTAGAGAAAGGAGGCCATGCCCTCAACTTCACGGTTTTGCTCAGCATAGCAGTCCTGTAAGATGGAAAAATGTTTTTGTGCTTCCCCAAACTTCAAAAAATTATGCACTTGGTTAAAATCCAAACAGAAGGCATGAAAGGATTTACAGTGAACTTAAGCCTCCCATCAGCCCCACCCTAGCTTTATTGAGACATAATCAATGTATAACATTATGTACATTTTAGGTGTACAACATGACCTGATATATGTATACATTGCAAAATGATTACAATAAGGATAGTTGACACATCCACCACCTCATATAAACCTCTGTCATATGCCAGTGTCCCAACCCCATTTCTTCCTTCAATGGTTTTCTGTGCCCTTCCAAACATTGTTCAGTCTGTACCTACGTTTATTTATTTATTTTTTGCTCCCTCTGCTAATGACTTTATTCGTGAAACTATAATGGAACTCAAAATAGCAAAGAACATGAAAAACTTCATATTAATATTTATCAACCAAATATATCAAACAATACATTTATTTTTTATATAACTAACAAAAATCTCTAAAATGCACATGTGAGAATACAAATATTCCTTACTTCGTGGCATTTCAAAGCAATGAAGATCTGGTTAACACAGTTGGCCAGAATAGCCCTTTATACTTCCCTCTCCAATCCCTTAGTACTGGCTATCCAGGAAGCTCCCATCACATCACCCAATGAACATCTTTGTGTATGTGTCTTTATTTACCTGTCCTAGAAGCTCTCTGAATCTACCCAGGAGCCAGCTTGCTGGGCTGTAAAAGACATGTTGCCTTTTCTTGACAATGCTGATGCCCTCTGCTTGGTCCCTGTCCACACCTCCACATTTCAGCACCCAGCACTCTACCTGCACAACCTCAACCACTCCTTACCATTATCCACCCTATTAATTCTTGCCTCAAATAGATGTGAAGTATGACATTAAAAGGTGCTTGCTCCTTGGAAGAAAAGTTATGACCAACCTAGACAGTATATTAAAAAGCAAAGACATTACTTTGCCAAAAAAGGTCTAGTCCAAGCTATGGTTTTTCCAGTAGTCATGTATGGATGTGAGGAAAGCTCAGTGCCTAAGAATTGATGCTTTTGAAAGTGGTGTTGGATAAGACTCTTGAGAGTCCCTTGGACAGCAAGGAGATCCAACCAGTCCATCCTAAAGGAAATAAATCCTGAATATTCATTGGAAGGATTGATGCTGAAGCTGAAACTCCAATACTTCAGCCACCTGATGCAAAGAACTGACTCATTTGAAAAGACCCTGATGCTGGGAAAGATTGAAGGCAGAAGGAGAAGAGGATGGCAGAGGATGAAATGGTTGGATGGCATCACTGACTCGATGGACATGAGTTTGAGTAAACTCCAGGAGCTGGTGCTGGACAGGGAGGCCTGGTGTGCTGCAGTCCATGGGGTCACAAAGAGTCAGACACGACTGAGCAACTGAACTGAACTGAACATCTATTTGCCATGTAATTGCCCCTTTTCTGATACCAGTTATTCTGAACATCTCTTCATATTTGAAATCTCAGTGTTTGCAGTTCCCTGAATTCCTAGATCATGTCCTCTGCTTACTTTTCTCCCAGAGCCATGCTACCTCTCTTGTCGATTTGTGGGAATTCCGTGTATATTCAAGGTATTTTTCTAGACCTATATATTTATTGCAGCTATCTCATCTGTAATAAATGTTAATTTGGTCCCCTGGTATCTTTTATTAACTAGAAGATCTCCTTAATTCTGTGCATATTTATCCATTTCTTTTTGCCTTCCAGTTTGTACTTTTGGGATTTTAAGAATTCTTTCCTACACCTAGATCATGAAGATATCTCCTATATTGTCTTCTAATATTATGGTTTTATCTTTCACATATAAGAGGAGATTATATTCTGTGTATATGTATATATTTAAAAATTTATTTATTTGTTTGGCTGTGTTGGGTCTTAGTTTCAGCACACAGAATCTTAGTTCTCCAATTAGGGATTGAACCCACACCCCCTGCATTGCAAAGTGGGTTCTTAGCCACTGGACCACCAGGGAAGTCCCCACTCTGTATATTGAATAGATGCGGATTTAGTTCTTTTAAACATTTTTTTTTTTTTTTGGTAGAGTCACAGGGCTTGTGGGATCTCAGTTCCTGGACCAGGGTTTGAACTCAGGCCCCCTGCAGTGCAAGTGCAGAGTCCTAACCACGACACTGCCAGGAAGTTCCCGAGGATTTAGCTCTGTTCCTACATCACCGCTTGTCTGAATACCTTCAACCAGTGATCCATCTACTGCTCAGTGGTTTACAGGGCCTCCTTTCCAGATGCGGTTTTCACCAATTCATGTTTGATCTCCAAGTTCTCTATTCTGTTCCATGAGTCTGTCTTACTGTTCTTGCAACAGTACCACGCTTTTTAAAAATTACTACACTTTGGTAATAGGCCTTAACATCTGGTAGGTTGGGTTCTCCTGTGTCTGTTCAGTTGCTTCAGTCACGTCTGACTCTTTGCAACTCTATGGACTGTGGCCCACCAGCCTCCTCTGTCCATGGGATTCTCCAGGCAGGAATTCTGAAGTGGATTGCCAGATCTGCCTCTAGGGGATCTTCCCAACCTAGGCATTGAACCCACGTCTGTTACATTTCCTTTACTGGCAGACAGGTTATTTACCATTAGCACCCCCTGGGAAACCTTGCAGTCTTCTATTATCTTTTATTTTCTTCTCTAAAAAAAAATTTTTTTTTTAAATTGGAGGATAGTTGTTTTACAATGTTGTGTTGGTTTCTTCCTTACAATGTGAATCAGCTATATATATATATATATATATATATATATATATATATACACACATCCCCTCCCTCCCTCCCACCCCCACCCCATCCCACCCCCATCCCACCCCCATCCCACCCCTCCTAGGGCATCACAGAGCGCCAAGCTGGACTCCTTGTGTTACACAGCAGCTTCCCACTGGCTGTCTATTTTACCCATGGTACTGTATATGTGTCAGTGCTACTCTCTCAAATCTTCCCATCCTCTCCTTGCCCCACTGTGTCTACAAGTCCGTCCCCTACATCTGCATCTCTATTCCGGCCCTACAAATAGGCTCATCAGTACCATTTTTCTAGACCCCATGCATGCGTGCATGCTAAGTCACTTAGGTCGTGTCTGGCTCTTTGCGACCCTTTGGACTGTAGCCCACCAGGCTCCTCTGTCCATGGGATTCTCCAGGCATGAATACTGGAGTGGGTTTCCATGCCCTCCTCCAGAGGATCTTCCAGACCCAGGGATCGAACCAGAGTCTCTTATGTCTCCTGCATTGGCAGGAGGGTTCTTTATCACTAGAGCCACCTGGGAAGCCCCCTAGATCCTGTATCAATCTTCTGTTTTCAAACTGACCTAGCTTTGATGAATTCCAATTCTTTCAAATTGAAGATTACCAAGTCCCCCCCTCCCCCAACCAACTAGATTTTTATTTAATTACATTGAATATGCTCATTAATTTAGAAAGTATTGACACCTTAATAATATTAGGTTGTCTCACTATACAGTGTGGAGTAGAATAAACTTACTTACTCAAATAAACTTATATGTCCATTATAGAGACTTTTTTTTGCATTGTAAGCTGATATATAATTCAAAAAGCTTTAAATTATTAACACTTTAAAGGGTTAACACTTTAAAGAGTATGTTGGGAGTGTTGTGTTTTGCTCAGAAATTCTTCTAAAAATACCAGGCTGTTTTCTTCTATTAATAGTAACTTGAGATATTGATATCCTAATTCTTAAATCTTTGGTTCATCTGGAATTAATTTTGTTATAGCAGTGAAAGTCAGAAAAGTGAAAGTGAATTCACTCAGTCATGTCCGACTCTTTGCGACCCCATGGACTGTAGCCTACCAGGAACCTCAGTCCAAGGGATTTTCCAGGCAAGAATACTGGAGTGGGTTGCCATTTCCTTCTCCAGGGGTTCTTCCCGACCCAGGGATCGAACCCAGGTCTCCTGCATTGTAGGCAGACGCTTTACCATCTGAGCTATCAGGGGAGCCCCATGAGAGTCAGAGGGAGGTGGAAAGAGGGTCTTTAGGGCAGCAAGAGGGCTGGGGGTGTGTCTCTGTTTTTACTCCCGGGATAATTGTCTGGGGGTTCCTTAGGGACGACCTGGCCCAGTTGCCCTTCCTGACCATGTGCATCAAGGAGAGTCTGCGTTTGCATCCCCCTGTTGCTGTCATCTCCCGCCGCTGTACCCAAGATGTTGTGCTCCCAGATGGCCGAGTCATCCCCAAAGGTGCTCAAAACAATGGGGGTGAGGGAGGCTGGTGGTCCCATCAGCTGAGACCTTGACCTGACCACCCTCTCCTCTGTCATAGGGAACATCTGTGTCATCAGCATCTTCGGGATTCATCACAACCCATCGGTCTGGGCAGACCCTGAGGTGCTGCCTTCCACTGGGAAAATCAGACACTCCTCCACTCTATTCACATCTGGGGGTGTCCAGGTATCCTGAGATGTCCCACCCAGTAGCCCTGCCTCTCTCTGCCCTCCAGGTATTCAATCCCTTCCGCTTTGATCCAGAAGCTCCCCAGAAGAGATCACCTCTGGCTTTCATTCCTTTTTCGGCAGGGCCCAGGTAAGGCCAGCTGGTGTGTGAGGTGGGGATTGTTTGAGGATGGTGCTGGGGCTCAGGGAACATGCAAGCCCACGTGGAAGAAGTGTCTCAGACACCGTTAGCCTCCCTGTCCATCCCTGCAGAGGGGAGGGGTGTCCCAGTTAGTTTCTGGGCACGATCGAACATGATAGGGTTTCCCAGCAGAGTCGGAGCCCTCACTTATGCCTATAGGAACTGCATTGGGCAGACGTTTGCCATGAACGAGATGAAGGTGGCGCTGGCGCTCACGCTACTGCGGTTCCGCATCCTGCCGGATGAGGAGGAGCCACGCCGGAAGCCAGAGCTGATCCTGCGCGCGGAGGGCGGACTTTGGCTGCGGGTGGAGCCACTGAACACCGGCCAGTAATGACCCGCTACCTTCTGTCCTGGGGTTCACCCTGACCACAGACACCTCACTGCAGATTCCCAGGAATAAAACTGTGCTGTTAAGTCTGTCCCAGTCTCATCAAGAGCCAGCAGGGGGCGCTTGGGCCCTGGGAGAACCCAGGCGGGTGGGCGTGGCTGTGAATGTGGGAGGCGGGACGGAAGGTGAGGGAGGGGGCTTGGCGGCGGATATTGGTATGATATCTGGAGCTCCATCTTGGATCATGAGGACAAGACTACTCTTTAGCTAAGTGTGGAGCAGAGAGATAGATGCAATCAGGGTCAGATGACCCACTGACCCACCACTGTCCCACTGCAGAAGTCGCCGTCCTAGTCTGCTATTTACTAGTTGTTTGGTTTGGGGAAAATCGTTTATTTTCCTTTACTACATAATAGTTCAGTTCAGTTCAGTTCAGTCGCTCAGTCCTGTCCGACTCTTTGCGATCCCATGAACCGCAGCACACCAGGCCTACCTGTCTCTCACCAACTCCCGGAGTCCACCCAGTCCCATGTCCATTGAGTCGGTGATGCCATCCAACCATCTCATTTATTACATAATAGTAGCCTCTTAATTGCGATGTTGTGGAGATTTGTAAGCGAGTATGTGTGAAATGACTGACAATATTCGGTAAGCATCAGTACTCAATAAGGGTTCATTTCCTCTCTTCTTTTTGCATCACTTTCTCAAGTTCAAAGTGTTTTAAAGTCATAAAAGGTATATTTAACACTTCAGACATGTGGAAATACTGCTGAAGAAAACTGTCATTAAAAGATGCAGTAAATTCAAAGTCTCCATAGTTACATCTATTATGTAATTACAAGGGGCTCTGATGTTAAGCTGGTCTGAAGCTAGGAACCCAAAAAAATTTTTTTCCCTCTAAGAGGTATGATCCAGGACTTCATTTTCACCTAAATGTTCTAGGAAATAGAGATCAAGAGGGTCCTCAATAATAAGAGGAGGTGGAGGGGGCAGGAGTGGGGCCACTTAATTCAGCACCTGGGACAGTGGCTGCCCCAGACTTGCCCCACCGAGGCTGCAGGGGTTTCTGGGATAGAGTCCTACTCTCAGAGTCTTTCAGGGACCAGACGACTTACTGGTGGCAAAATAAGAAAGAAGTCCTGTAACATGGAATGAGTAAATATTTAATATATCCTAAGCTGAAAACTGCATACATTTTTCTTTGCCTTCAGAGTTCTTATTTAAAATGTTTTTCTTTCCCCCCAAATGATACCTTGTCATTGAAGAAAATAAAAAATAAGAATTAAAAATCTTATCTATAATTCAAACATGTCAAAGTTATCACCATTTATATTCTCTCACATATACTGCCAAATTTAGTTTTATATGTAATAATTATACAAGTAAAATTTGATTTTACATATAAGTGTATTACATTTACATGTAATATCCTTTTAAAAAGCTATTTTACTGACTAACAAGCACATGGAAATATGTTATGCATCATTAGTCATTAGGGAAATGCAAGTCAATGCTACAATGGGATACCACTTCACACCCAATAGAATGGTGAAAGTAAAAGCGTTAGTCACTCAGTTGTGTCTGATTCTTTGTGACCCCATGGTCTGTAACCTCTGTTCATGGAATTTCCCAGGCAAGAATACTGGAGTGGGTTGCCATAACCTTTCCCAGAGGATCTTCCTGGTCCAGGGATTGGACCAGGGTCTCCTGCATTGAAGGCAGATTCTTTACCATCTGAGCTACGAGGCGAGTCCTAATAGGATGGTAAGAATATAAAAAAAAATGGAGGACAAGTGTTGGTGAAGATGCGGGGTAATTGGAATCCTCATACATTGTTGCTGGGAATGTAAAATGGTGCAACCACTGTGGAAAACAGCCTGGTATTTCCTAAGTAAATTAAACCTACAAGTATCATATGATTCAGCCATCTCATGCCTAGGTATGCACAAAGACTTGAAAATATGTGTTCAAACAAAGAACTTCTACATGACTGTCTGTAGTGGCACTATCCACAATTGCCAAAAGTTGGATATTTGGGAAACAATTCAAGTATCCATTAACAGATGAATGAATAAATAAACGAGGTATATCCATAACAAGGAATATTATTGGGTCATAAAAAGGAATGAAGCACTGATACATGCTACAACATGAATGAACTTTGAAAACATTATGCTAAGTGACAGGAACTGGATACAAAATGTCATATATTGTATAATTTCATGTATATGAAATGTGAAGAATGGGTAAATCCATAGAGATAGATCCAGGAGCTGGAGGGTGGAGGAGAGAATGGAGAGTGACTACTACTAGGTATAAAGTTTCTTTTTCAGATGATGAAAATATCTTGGAACTAGTAGAAGTGTTGACTGCACCACGTTGTGAATGTACTAGATGCATGGACTCGAAAGCTTTATAATGGTCACAATGGTAAATTTTATGCTGTGTGAATTTTGCCACAAGAAAAAATTGCTATTTTACCATACATTTCTCTTGTTAATCTGGATTTTTCATATAATAATATATTGTGAACATCCTTCCACAACATGCAGTCATCATCTTGGGGATCTTTAGAATCTTTAAGTGTTAAGTGTTCAAGCCACTGTTTATTTTTGTAAATGGCATTATGTTAGAAAATAATTTAATTTGTCTTACTTTATAAGGATTCTCTTTATGCACCTTGATGACTTGAAATATCACTACCAATTACATATTGAGTTACTCTTAATCACATAATTTTGAGTGTAGAAATTTTATTTTTTAGCAATAGATACACATACATTTATGTGGGTGTGGTTAAACACTTTTTATGCAACACATAGGGCTTGATAACTCTACAGACACTGAGGTTTTTGGTCCTATTAACAGAGGCAGACCACTGGAAGGAAGAAGGTGATGACACTTCAGTTCCCCCAGGTAAACACTGATTTCATCCTCTCACCAGTCTATGGATTGGAGAAATTAACTCACTTGCTCAAGGTCACTCGATTGATGAGTGGCGGAATGGGGGTAAATTTTATCAGCTTGGCTTCAGTGGTCATGCCTAACCTTCTAAGGAAGTGAAGTGATTTTTAGTGTGTGTCTCAGCCCCAGTTGTGTCATATTACCTGGAGAACCTGTGCAGGCTTACAAGATGAGACTCTTTGATGAGTGGTGTCTAAATTTTTAAGTTTAATATTTTTGACAGGGAATTCATTCACTCACATAGAAAATAAGATGCTCAATGAAAAATATTGGTGACAAAACCCACTACAATATTGTAAAGTAATTAGCCTTCAACTAATAAAAATAAATGAAAAAAAAATATTGGTCTCCCTATATCCTTTGTTGGTTACCAGGCCAGAAGAGGGTGGGTCACCACTGACTTGTGCTCAGCGGCTCTGACCACAGCCAAAGTCCACCCTCAGCAGGCATGATCAGCTCTGGCTTCCTGAGTGACTCACAGCAGGGTGAGCGCCAGGACCACCCTCATCTCGGTCGTGGTGAGTGTCTGCCCGATGCAGTTCCTGTGGGTAAGAGTGGGAATGCACCATCATTCTGGCCTCATTGCACCCGGAATCTGGCCTGCAGCCCCCACCCGTGACAGCAGAGGTGGAGGCTAATTGTGCCTGGGATCCCTTTGTGGGCTTGAATATTCCCTGAACCTGGCCCCTGCTCCAGTCCTGAGCTTACACCAGCAGACGGAAATGGGGCTCTCAGCACACTCTCTTTGGGTCCACTGCCATTCCCAGACTCTTACCCATTATGTCTTGGAGAGTGGAAGCGGGAGAGCCAGAACTCTATCTTTGTTTTCCCCATTCCTCTGCCCCACAGTTATGCCAGGAATCTAAGTCCCAGGCCCCACCCCCCATCCCTACCTCAGAAGCCCACTACCCTCACCTGGGCCCCGAAAAGAAGGGACCAAAGGCCAGAGGTGACCTCCCCTAGGTGTTTTCTGGCTTGAAGCAGGAGTCATAGACCTGGGGACAAGACAAGACAGGGCTACTGTCTGGGATCTCTCAGGATGTCCATCCTTAGAGAGGCAGATGTGTATATAACGGAGGGAGGTGATGTCTGCTATGCAAGTCAGAACTCTTTGCCCTTCCTTGCATCCCCCAAGGGGAGGGGGACAGCACCTCAGGGTCTGGCCACACAGATGGGTTATGGTGGGTCCTGAAAATATTGATGAAACAGATAACACCTGTGGAAGAAGAGGGGCCAGTCAGGACTAAGTCCAACCTACTGATGAGTCCCTCTTTCTCACCAGGAACCTCCTCCCCTAGTCGTTATGGGTACCTCTGGGGATGACCTGGCCATCTGGAAGCACAATGTCCTGGGTCCAGCAGCAGGAGATGATCATGACTGGGGGATGCAGTCACAGACTGTCCTTGATGCACATGGTCAGGAAGGGCAACTGGGCAAGGTCATCCCTAAGGAAACCATATGACATCCAGGGAGCAAAAACAGAGACCCTCCAACCCTCCTACTACCCTGTAAGATCCCCTCTGCCTATAATAAAATCACAGACAGATCAAATAGCTCCAAACTCATCATGTTGTATACATTAAATATGGACAGCTTTTTTTTGTCTATCACACTTCAATAAAATGGTTCTTGAAAGAAAAGTAGTGCCATAGAAGTACCAGACAAAATTTACTCACATATTTTTAGAAGACTTTCTGAGAAAAACTACAAAAAGCCAACAATAAAAATATTTACAATATTGTATAAAATCAAAACATTCTTTGTGGAAAGTCTGCAAAATCAAAAGGCAATGCATAAGAAACAAAAAAAGCAAATTCAATATTTACTCTTATTTGTTATGGCACTAGAGATACTAGCTAATGCAATTAGACGGGGAAAAAGAGTAATGCCATTTGAAACATGGGGGAAAATGTATCATTTTTTGCACATAGTGATGTTATACTTAGAAAAGAAGAGAAATCACTGGAAAACTTTCATAAACATTGAAGGTAAGATCCAGTAATGGGGCTGAATTCTTTTTTTTGAAAAAGTTCTTTCTTTTTGTGTGGTGATTTAAGTTTTTTTTTTTTTTTGATTTAAATTCTTAATAGATGATACAGTTAACATAGTTCAAAGTTGGAACAATGCAACCATCACCCCTATGGCCCAACAGCACTCATTTCTCCTCACAGTTTGCCTAGTGGTTATTTTTATGTATCGTCCTAGAGGCATTTTTTAAAAAAAACTTTAAATTTTGTATTTATTTTGTATTGCTCACAGCCGTGAACAATGTTGTGATGGTTTCAGGTGGACAGCAAAGGGACTCAACCACACATATTCATGCACCAGTTCTCCCCCAAATTCCCCTCCCATCCAGGCTGCCACGTAGCATTGAGGTGGGTTCCATGTGTTACACAGTAGGTCCTTGTGTATTATCCATCTTAAACATGGTGGTGTATACCTGCCCATCTCAAGCTCCCTAACTGTCCTTTCCCCTATCCTTCCCCCTGGCAACCATAAGGTCATCCTTTAAGTCTGTGGGTCTGTTTTTGTTTTGTAATTAAATTCACTTGTATAATTTCTTTTTAGATCCACATATAAAGGATGTCATATATTTCTCTTTCTGTTTGACTTACTTCACTCAGTATGACAATTTCTAGGTCCATCCATGTGGCTGCAAATGGCATTTTTCACTCTTTTTAATGGCTGAGTAATGCTCCATTGTACACATTAAAGGTTTTGTTTCATTAAAAATTATATAATAGCATACCCTGTACTATACCTACTGCTCTGTATCTATATCATGTAATAGCATATCAGTGTCTTATCGTACACCCTCTGGGACTTATGTCACGATACAGCCTTCTTACTGTGGAGCTGTAATATAACTTCCCATAGTTTCCCCTAGAGCCTTTAAGACTCCCTTATATGTTTTAAATCTTTGATTCATGTAGATGTTATTTTCTTGCCAGACATGAGAATCAGGTTGAATTAGCTATTTTTTCCATGTAGTTTCCCTGTTGTTTCAAAAGTTTTTATTATTAAGATGATATTTATTTTTCCTACTGATATGGGACTCCATATTTAGCAGTTACTAAGTTCACTGAGCAAGAAATTGATATCCATAAATTATTAACTTTTCTATTAGAAAAACTAGAAAAGATGATGATATAAAATATGTGGATCAAATTTAACAAGAAATGTGAATGTCTGTATTCAAAATGAACTTGTAAATGTTTCTCAATCCAGATAGACTATATTCACCATAGCAACAAGAGTACCTAAGGGTTTATTTAGCAAAAGCTGCTCAAGATCTCTATGCTGGAATTGTAGACTCTACTAAAAGACCAAGTATTATTTTAATATCCAGAATTGGATATCTGCTCCACACTCTGGGACAGTGTGTTAATATTATGATGTAATCTATGCTCCACAGGTCAATCATATATCAACCCCCTCCTTTCCTCCTTTCTCTCTCCCTCTCTCTGCCCCTCTGCCTCCATCTCTTCATTTTTGACCAGCTACCTTGTTGACCTTACCTCAAATGCACCCACCTCTCTACTGATCAACTTTCAGGGTCTGAGATGAGGCACTCTTTTCCACCTTCTACTTTGTCTATCTTACTCTAAACTGTAGCTCTGCCCATGTATACAGGGAGTTTCTTGACTATTCTTCCATGAGACTAGGAAGGCAAAGGCTGGGTCTAGGTTCTTTCTGAGTCTCTGCAACACAGAATGGCTGAGAAGAATTGGAGATGTCATAGAACTGAGAAGAGGGAAGAAGTGTTCCAGTGTTTGTTGAATGGGGGCTGGATGGAGGAAGATGCAGGTATACCTGGACAGATGTTGAATGACTTTAGTTCCTAAGAGTTCCATGTGAATTCTGGACTAATTAATACGAGGAATTAAGGAGCAGGATATGAGGAAACACTCAAGGAGTGAAGATGTTGGAAAATATGTAATTTCAGAGAGAAAAGTAAGAGAGTAGAGGGAAATTTCACTTACTGAATATGTGCTAAGTGGTATCATCTACCCTCACACATTGTCACTGATTATCTCAGAAATCCAAGTCTTTCTGTCTCAAAAGCCTGCAGACTTCCCCCTACTATACCTGCTGTGCACCAGACCTTGTCTCTGGGTCTTCCCACTAAGAAATAATAACAGAGTCCACAAAAAGATTTTTCTCTTTCCCAGCCAGGGAACAGAGCCAGTGAGAGGGACTCGGAAAAGTGCCATGAGGACTTGCATTCACCGTTCAGTCTCTTTAGGCTCACGGTCCTTCAGGAACTCTTGTACCTCCTGCCAGCAATGCTCCTGATGTTCTGGGCACTTTGCAAGGTTATACAGGATTCAGGAGAGGCCGCTGGCTATGGTGTCAAGGCCTGAGGGGTAGCCAGACACGCTTGGGTCGCTGGGCTACTTCAGCACCAGAGGGTGGACAGCACCTTAACAGAAAGGACCAAGGGGAGGATGGAGAGGCATGGGGGATAGTTCAGGGTCCACACACCTAGTTCCTGCAATGGAGGGTCCCGTGATCCCCTCTGTAGTCCCACACTGGGACCCCCACCCTCAAACATGAAGGTGTCAGCTTCAGCTCAGATATCTTCATCTGACAATCCTTTCCCATCTTCATCTTGGAGAGAAAGCAAGATCCCCAGATTCACACTAACTCTGAGGGCCCCTAAGCTTAAACTGAGACAATCTCTGAAATTCCATTATCCATCTAGAAACTCAAGCCCACTCTGAAATCCTAAACCTCCTGGGTACTCTATCACCAGAGGCCCCATCCAGAGATCTCCTCCTTGACCTCCTTGCCTACTATGCCATCCATGGTAAAGAGAATCAAACATTCATAGAAATTTTCATGTTTATACATGATGCAACCTAGGTTACAGGATAATTAAATGACAACTTGCCACGGAAGCTAGAGTTTAAACATTGTCCCAAAGCCTTTTGCTTACAGGCTAGGATAGTAAATCCAGAGATTCTTTAGTCTCCTGGAGGGAAGAAATGGATTAGAAACCTATAGAACCTATAAACTGCTTTCTCACTGAAAAGGATTTAAGTTCCAGAACAACCTCTCTCCCTCCCTTCCTTTCCCCTATTTCTCTCTCTCCATCTCTCTCTCCCCTTTCTCTATTTCCTTTCCCCTCACTCTCTAAAGAGAAAGTGAAAGTCACTCAGTTGTGTCCAACTCCTTGCGACCCCATGGACTGTATAGTCCATGGGGTCGCAAATAGTCCATGGAATTCTCTAGGCCAGAATACTGGAGTGGATAGCCTTTCCCTTCTCCAGGGGAACTTCCCAACCCAGGGATCAAACCCAGGTCTCCCTCATTGCAGGCAGATTCTTGGCCAGCTGAGCACCCACTAGGGTGAACGGAAAGGGGAAGAAGGGAAGAAGAAGATATATCAGCTATCCTATATAAGGTCCAAATTTCAAAATCCTGTTCTGTGATGCAACCATGGTTGCATGTACAGGTAAAAGCATCATGGTGCCCTCAAAGGAATTTGGGGATGGGGAACCTGAGCTACAACTCTACTCTGACTACTGTTTCTACTATGAGAAATAAATGTGCTGCTCTGATCCAGGCTTCCTTCTCTGTGTGTGTGTGTGTATACACATACACATATATGTGTATATATATGTATGCATGCATGCTCAGTCACACAATCCTGTTCAACTCTTTGTGACCCCATGCACTGTAGCCCACCAGGCTCCTCTGTCCATGGGATTATCCTGGCAAGAATACTGGAGTGGGTTGCCATTTCCTCCTCCAGGGGATCTTCCCAACCCAGGGATTGAAGCCACGCCTCCTGCAGCTCCTGCATTGCAGGTGGATTCTTTACCACTGAGCCATGTGGGAAGCCCATGTATGCATGTATTTGTACATGTATATATACAGTCTACCTCTGTGGTAGATAACTTATTAGCTTGGGAGTAGAGTAAAATCTCAGACCTTCACAGTTTCAGACTTAGCACTCCCCTGCAGACCAGTTTCACATGGTCATGTCTAAAACTTATCCATGACCCATTTCTCCCTTCCTCAAGCACCTCCTGTGGCTCCCCAGTACCCTATGCATCCCATCCAAGATCTCTGATCAGATCAAAGTTCATTCTACTTCTTGAACTCAGATCCCACAGTAGCCTACCTTGGTCAGCAGGAGCACATCAATGAAGTCCAAAGTCTTGGTCTTCACCTTGACCTTGAGGAAGTCATCAATACTGTCCCTGAGGAGGGGCTGGCACTGCTCCTGGGTGACTGCATCTGTGCAGCCATGCACAAGGGCAAGTCCTGAGGAAGTGCTGCCCATCTGGGGTGAGGAAGCCCGGGAAGTCCATGTGCAGGAAGATCTGCCAGTGCAGTTTAGCCACAAGTGCACTGAGCTCCAAGAAGGTGGCAATATATTCACTGGGCTTCCTGAAGGATGAGAGCAGGAAGGGAAGCCACCACTTAAAACACCGGAAGCCCAGAAGCTGGGGGCTACCTCCCATCAGGAAACTGAGGCTCCAAGAACAGATGGTTCACAGATACAGTGTGGGGATGAGCCAGGAGATGTGACTCTTCAGACTCTTCTCAACCCACATCCCATCTCCGTGAGCTGCCTCCATGCCCCAGGCACCCAGAGCACAGCTTAGACATCAGGCTTCTCTCCTTTCTCTCTCACCCAGTTTCCTTCCCCATACTGTCCACTTGGCTCAGACCTTATCCTCTCCCAGCTGATCAATGCGGATAATGCCTTCCCTAGTCTCCTTACCTCCAGTTGTCAACATCATCCAGTGTCTGCATTGTGGTCAGTCTTCTCTCCAGTCAGATGTCCAAGTTCAGGTTTGACCTCGATCCTCATCTGCTCATACACCTTCTACGGCTCCTAGGAAACCTCAGATATAGTTCATATCCTCTGTCTACTTCAGAATGTCCTTAAGACATTCCTTCCACCTCATACCCAATTTGTCTCCTTACTGTTGCACTTACTTTGCTCATTCTAACCTCCTAGCATTTATTAAACACTTCTACCTACCTGTAAGGTTTGCTGTTTCTCTTTCCCTTTTCCTGTCTTTCAATGTCCAGTTTGACCCATCTCCTCCAGGAGGGCTTTTCTGATTGTCCACCTCATTCTCATTCATTTACTCCTTTTGGTCCAGGGCTCATATTCCCAGGCCCTGGGCCGAGCACTCCCTCCTGGCAATTGCTGTCGAAACTGAAGACGCCTTTCTGCAGACTGTCCAGGGTCATGAGGCTGGTGTGTTCAAACATGTCCAGATGGGTGTGGCCCTTTTTAATCAGGTGCTATCACTTGGGCTGGACAGAGAAGGGGACATGGCTGAGGTTGGAAACTGCCTCCTCCCTAACCCCAGACACCAGACGCACTCTCCAGACCCTGCCTGCTGGTCCTAGGCTCCGATCTTCACAGATGACCAGCCTTGAGTGGGAGTGGAAGTTGTTACATTAAGGCATGAAGTGCCCAGCCTGGGAATCAGGAGACCTGCTATTAATATAACTTTGGTTCCTCCCACTACATTTTGTGCACTGTTGGTCAGCTTACTGTGTAAAGTAACTGCACAGCAAATGTCAGACCTCATCATCTTCATTGTTAGAAGGGAAAGGTCCCCTATGTTGAAAGAGGTAGTCCTCCATGGGTCCTGTGTACATTTGTACTTTCTTGCTTCGTATGCCAAAAAAAAAAAAAAGAAAAAAAGCAAGACTCTGATATTCTTTACCTGGACAATTTCAGAGTTGTGTTTTTAGCAAACAACCTTGAGGAGTGAGGTAATGTCTCCTCCTGGACAGGTATTAGGGGGAATTGCTTTTAATTGATATGAAAGTCACAATTTCTCTTAACTCCCCCTGCCCCCCACCATAATACAACAGAGCAGGCATATACATCAGCATACTACTTGAGTAGGCATATATCAAAGCCCACCTGTGTAACCTGCATGAGATATAGTGACTTGGAAGACGAATGCAAACCAATGAGAAACACATGTTGTCGCCTTCTGAGGGTAATAAATTGTCCTCTGTCTCTCACCCAGGAGTTTCATGTCTCCTGACAGAATCCATGAAACAGTAACAAGCTCTCTTGTCAGCTTGCAAGTATGGTAAAAAATCCCAGGCACTTCACAAAAGCCTGACCTCCAGTTCTTCATTCCCACATATATACCCAAACCCTTTGCAGTGCAATTTTTCAGTAGCTTCTCTTAGGAGGTGGGGCCTCTTTCACAATCCTTGGATTCGGAGCTGGTTTGGCCAATAGACTGGTGAAAATGATGAAGTAGTCATCGCAAACCTAGACCCCAGGGAGAATTGCAGCTTACTTTCAGTCTGTTGGAACCTTGCTTCTGCCATGTGAGCAAGCCTAAAGGGGGAGAATCATATGAAAGGACATCCAGTTGTCTCACCTGAGGTCATCCGAGATCAATCTGCAGTCAGCCAAGCCACAAAGATGAGAGAGGACTGACCTCAGATCAGTAAGTCTTCCTATCTGACCTCCGGCAGACCACCCGATCACCCCAGCTCATCACAGATACGTGAGTGGCCCCATCCATGTCCAGAAGAACCAGCCTACTGACTCACAAACTTGTCAATGCTAAGCACTTATTGTTTTCAAGTGATTTGTTACTCTGGAATAATGACTACATGATATTCATCATTATCATCAACCATGTCTCAAGATTTCAAGCCTTCTGTGAAGGAAACATAGAAACTAACACCTTCTGAGCACCCACCATGTGCCAGGAACATGACTCCATTACACCATCTTGGCCACCCTACAAAGTGGGGATCACATAATCCTCATTTTTCAATTGTGGAAACCAAGGCTCAGAAAGAAAGAGCCATGGCCTTAAAGTCACCCACAAGAGTCAGATTCCAGACAAGATGTTGTTGTGTCCCTGTTATCCCCAAGACTCCAGCTGGAACCCTGAGTTCAAGAGACTCACGTGCATGATCTCTGCGCTCTTGGTGAAAATCTTCATATAGGGCTTCAGGATGTTGAAGTGGAAGGTGGGTGTCAGCATGCGATGGTGCTTGCTCCACTTGTCACCAGCACTCAGCAGGAGCCCATCCCCTAGCAGAGACAGCCACGGGGAGTGGGCAAAGGAAGACCTTTCCCTGGATGCACTGGGTCATCCCAACCCTCTTCACTCACAATTACTCATCCAGCCAGGGCTTCAGAGTATTGTAGAAAAGCATGTCCTTTGGTGGGATGGCAGCTGACATGAAGACCATCAAGGGCCGGGGAGGGGGGGCGGGCGGGAAGGGAATTTTGGTGCGGATTGGAGGCTCCCAGCCAGGAATCTGCATTTCCCCTCCAAGCCCAGCATGGCAGGAATGGGGTTAAGAGCACTGGAAGCTAAAAGGAGGGGTAATGGGAGGAGGGAGGACCAGACCTGGTCTTCCCAGACCAGGCTGCAGGACAGAATAAAGCAAAGGCAGAGCCCACAGATACCACCTTGTGAGCTTAGACACACCCCAACATGACACAATATGCCCCAACATGACTGGACATGGCTCCCAGATTGTCCTACATATTTGGCAGGAGTTTGGGTGAAAAGATTTTTAACCGTATTAGTGGTGGTTATAGGACTCGAGACACATCAGAACTCAAAACTGTATACCAAATAGAGCAAACTTTACTTTTTGTAAATTTTGTAAATTTACATACAATTTTAAGAGAAGCTGAGGGTAACTAAGCGTATATATTATTTGCATAAATATACTGTGAAATGATGGGCTTTCCAGGTGGCTCAGTGAGTAAAGAATCTGCTTGCCAATGCAGGAGACTTGGGTTCAATCCCTGGGTTGGGAAGACGCCCTGGAGGAGGAAATGGCAACCCATTCTTGCCTGGAAAATCCCAGGGACAGAGGAGCCTGGTAGCTACATTCCTGGGGGTTGGAAAGAATTGGACATGACTAAAGCGGCTGAGCATGCATGCACGACACTGTGAAAAAGGTACTATACAAAAAGTATAGATGAAAAAACTGGGAAAATGAACACCATATGGAAGATCAATGTATTTCACTGAGCATCTTATTTTCTACACGAGTGAATGAATTCCCTGTCAATAATATTGCATTAAAAAAGTTAGGCACCACCCAGCAGAATCTCATCTGATAGGCCTACAGGTGTTCTCCAGGTGACCTGATGCATGTGGAGCTGAGACACACCTTGAAAATTACTTCCTTGGGAGGTGAGGCATGACATTTGAAGCCAAGCTGACTGAACTGACCCCTCACTTACAGAGTCAACTGAATGACCTTGAGCTAGTGATTCAGTCTCTCCAATCCATAAGACTGATGTGAGGTGAAATTGATGTTTACCTGGGGGAGTTGAAGTGTCACTGCCTTCTGCCTTCCTGTGGTCTACTTCTTTAATAGGACCAAAAACATCAATGTCTGTGGAGTCACCAAGCCTTACATGCTGTATGAAGAGTGCTTAAACACATCCACATCTTACATGAATATATGTGCAAATATTACTATAGAAATAAAATTTCTACACCAAAAGCTATGTGATTAAGAGTAACTCAATTTACAGCTGGTAGTGATATGTCAAGCCATCAAAGTGCATAAAGAGAATTCATAAAGAGATCAAAAATAAAGAGTGGCTTGAATATTTAACATTTAAAGATTTTAAAGACCGCCAAGATGATGACTGTCTATTGTGGAAAGATGTTCATGATATATTAGTATATGAAAAATCCAGATTACAAGAAAAATGGAAGATAAAATAACATTTTTGGTTGAGGTAAACTTACATAAAATTCATATACTCACAAAATTCATAACATTAGAAATGTTCAAATCCATGCCTCTAGTACATTCACCGTGTTGTGCAACCACCAGCTCTCCTCTATCTAGTTCCAAGGTATTTTTGTCATCTGAAAATGAGACCTGTACCCATTAGCAGACACTCTCTGCTTCCTCCTCCAGCTCCTAGATCTATCTCTATGGATTAACCTATTCAGTACACTTCATATAAAAGGAATCACACAATATGTGACCTTTTGCGTCTGACTTCTTTCACTTAGCCTGTTTTCAAAGATCATTCGCATTGTAGTTTTTCATTCCTTTTTTTAAAACAATTTTTTTGGCCATGGCACACAGCTTAGTTTCCCAACCAGGGATCAATCTCACACCCCCTGCATTGGAAGCACGGAGTCTTAACCACTGGGCTGCCAAGGAAATCTTTGCTTCATTTCTTTTTATGACCCAATAATATTTCTTGTTATGGATATATCTCATTTTATTTATTCATTCTTCTGTTAATGGAAATTTGAATTGCTTCCCAAAGTTGAACTTTCAGCAACTGTGGATGGTGCCACTGTGAAGAGTTGTGTACAACATTTTGTTTAAACACCTGTTTTCAATTCTTTGGGGGTACATTCCTAGGTGTAGGATGGCAGGGTCAATTGGTAATTCTAGGTTTAATTTGAGGTCTTCTCTGTAGCTTAGTCAGTAAAGAGTATGCCTGCGATGCAGGAGATCTGAGTTCAATCCCTGGGTCAGAAAGATCACCTGGAGAAGGAAATTGCAACCCACTCCAGTATACTTGCCTGGAGAATTCCATGGACAGATGACCCTGGTGAGATACAGTCCATGGGGTCACAAAGAGTTGGACAAGAGGTTTAATTTATTGAGGAAAAACACCAGATAATTTTCCACAGTTACCACACTATTTTGCATTCTCAGCATCAATGTATGAGGATTCCAATGACCACATCCTCACCAACACTTGTTATTTTCCATTGTTTTATAGTCTTGTCATCCTAGTGAGTGCGACCTGATATCACATTGTTGCATTGATTTGCATTTCCCTAACAATTAATGATGTTGGGTACATTTCCATGTGCTTCTTAGTGCTGGGCCATGTTCAGTTGCTTCAGTCATATCTGACTTTTTGAGACCCCCAGGGACTTAATCTGTCAGGCTCCTCCGTCCATGGGATTTTTCAGGCAAGAATACTAGAGTGGGTTGCCACGCCCTCCTCCAGGGATCACACCTGTGTCTCCTGCATTGGCAGGTGGATTTTTTACTGTTGAGCCACTGAAGAAGCCCTCTTAGTCAGTAAAATAGCATTATTAAGAAGAAGTTTAAAAAAGAAGGAGATTACACGTAAATGTAATACATTTAGATACAAGGTCAAATTTTTACTGCTATAAGGATTACATGTGCTGCGGCCCATGTGGTCACAAAGAGCTGGACACAGCTGGGCAACCGAACAGCAAAAACAAGGATTACATAGAATTTTAAATTTAGCAGAATATGTGAGAGAATATGAATGGAGATTACTTTGACATGTTTAGATTATGGATATGATTTTTATTTGTTACTTTTTCTTATCTATAGTTTCTTCTATGACAGGGTATCATTTGTGGGAAAAGAAAAACGTTTTAAAGAACACAAGAAAAAGAAAAATATATGCAACTTTCAGCTTAGAGTGTGTTAAATACTTACTTGTATCATTTTTACAATATTTCTTTCTTATTTTGCAACCAGTGAATCTTCTAGCCCCTGAAAGGGTCTGAGACTGACCCTATCCCAGGACACCTGACAGCCTGAGGGGGGCCAGTCCTGGAGCAGCCGCTGTCCCAGATGCTGAAGGAAACGGCCCCACGCCTGCCCCCTCCACCACCTCTCACTGTTGTGCTGTTGTGGACCCTCTTGACCCCCACTTCCTAGAACTTCTAGATGAACACGAAATCCTGGGTCATGCTCCCCTGAGGGGAAATTTTTTTTCGTCTCCTAGCTTCAGACTAGTGTCACATCAAAGCAGCTTGTAACTATGTAACATGTAATTATGGAGATTCTGAATTTACTGAATCTTCTAATGACAGTTTTCTTCAACAGCAGGTTCTCATAAGTCCGAAAACTTAAATGTAACTTTAAAACATGTTAAGTTTGAGAAAATGATGCAAAACAAAGGGAGGAAATGAACACTTATTGAGGATGCTTACCAGATATTGTCAGTCATTTGCACACTCTTGTTTATAAATCTTCACAACATGGCAATGAAGTGGCTACTGTTATGTAATAAAGACACTGAGGCTTAGAGAGTGATATGATTTTCCCCAAACCAAACAGCTAGTAAATGGCAGACTGGAATGGTGACTTTTGTAGGGATGGAATGGTGGGTCCAGGGACATCTGATCCTGACTACATCTAGCTATCTGCTCCACCTTCCCTAAGGAGTAGTCTTGTCCTCATGATCCAAGATGGAGCTCCAGCTTTCATAACTATACCTGCCCCCATTCCCCCTCCCCTCCCTCCTTCCCCCACTTCCCAGGTTCACAGCCACGCCCACCCTCCTGGATCCTCCCAAGCCCCAGGCGCCCCTGCTGGCTATCAATGCGACTGGAACAGAAATGACAAGCACAGTTTTATTCCTGGGAATCTGGAGGTGTCTAGGATCACGATGGATCCCAGGCAAGAAGGTGATGGGTCATTGCTGGCCTGCGCTCAGTGGCTCCACCCGCAGCCAAAGTCCACCCTCCGCGCGCAGGATCAGCTCTGGCTTCCTGCGAGGCTCCTCCTTGTCTGGCAGGACGCGGAACCGCAGTAGCGTGAGCGCTAGGACCACCTTCATCTCAGTCATGGCGAATGTCTGCCCAATACAGTTCCTGTGGGCGGGAGTGGGGGCTTTGACTGCACCTGGAACCCTCACCCGGACCCCAAAGCGCCTGGTATCTGGCCCACAACCCCCATTTCCACCCATAGTATAAAGAAGCTAACCATGCCTGGAACCCTATGTGGGTTTGCATATCTCCAGACCCTAGTCCACTCTCCAGTGCTGAACTCAGACCAGTAGACAGGGGAGCGGGTCCCCTCAGCACACCATGAACCCTTCCTTGAGCCCACCACCATTCCCCAGACCCTTACCATAATGCCTGGGGGGAGGGGCGAGAAAGCGACCATCTTAAAGTTTTCCCCCTTCCTGGCCCCCACAGTTAACCTGGAATTTCACCCCCAGTCCCCTACCCCCACCTCTCCACCCCCATCTCAGATGGCCGCTGTCTTCACCTGGGCCCTGCAGAGAAGGGAACAAAAGCCACAGGCGACCTCCCTTTGATGTTTTCTGGGTCGAAGCGGAAGGGATCAAAGACCTGGGGGCAAGAAAAGACAGGGTTACTTGGCAGATGTTTGTATAGTAGGGGGAGGTGATGGCTGATTTGTCAGAAGTCAGAACCCTGCACCCTCCCCTGGGTCCCCTGAGGGGAGTGGACAAGGATAAGGGAGGTGGGGGGTGGGGGAGGTATCACCTCAGGGTCTGGCCACACAGTTGGGTTGTGGTGGGTCCCAAAAATACTGATGAGGCAGATAACACCTGTGGAAGAGGAAGGGCCGTCAGGTCTAGGCCCCACCTGCCTGACTGGCCCCTCTTTCTCACCAGGAACCTCCTCTCCTAGTCATTGTGGGCACCTTTGGGGATGACCCGGCCGTCTGGAAGTACAGTGTCCTGGGTACAGCGGCGGGAGATGACCGTGACAGGGGGGTGCAACCGCAGACTCTCCTTGATGCACATGGTCAGGAAGGGCAACTGGGCCAGGTCGTCCCTAGGAAACCCCATGACAGTTATCCAGGGAGCAAAAATAGAGACACACAACCAGCCCTCCTTGTGCCTCATAAGACCCTCTCTATCTATAACAAAACTGGATTGTTGGTTTAAATATCTCCAAACACATTAGGTTGTGTACATTATTTATGTACAGCTTTTTCTTTGTCCATCATACATCAAAAAAATGGTTCTTAAAAATAAAGAAAAAAAAGCAATGTCATAGAAATACCAGAAAAAGTTTAGTGAGATATTTTGCAAAACGTTGAAGAGCCAATCAGAAACACATTTACAAATTTGTATAAAAACAAAATATTATTTATGGCAAGACAGCAAAGTCAAAAGGCAAATGAGTAAAAGATCAAATTCAATGTTTACTCTTATCTATTACAGCACTAGAGACACTAGCTAATGCAATTAGATGGGATAAAGGAGCATAATGCCATTTGAAATGGGGGTGAATATGTCATTTTTGGCAGACAGTGATTTTATACTTAGTAAACAAGAGAATTCACTGGAAAACTTTTATAGACATTGAAGATTCAGTAAGGAGACTGAATTCTTTTTCTTTAATCTCCTTCATTTTGGGTGGTGATTTAAATTCCTTTGTAAAAAGTTTTTATTGGAGTATAGTTGGTTTACAACATTTTATTTATTTCTACTGTACAGGAAAGTGAATGTATCCCCTCATTTTTTATTTCCTTCCCATTCTGTCACCACAGAGCACTGAATAGTTTCCTTATGCTATACAGTAGGTTCTTATTAGTTATCTATTTTATACATAGTATCGATACTATATGATAAATTCTTAACATAGACTTAAGGGATTAGATCTGATAGAGTGCCTGAAGAACTATGGACAGAGGTTTGTGACATTGTATAGGAGGCAGTGATCAAGACCATCCCCAAGAAAAAAAATGCAAAAAGGCAAAATGGTTGTCTGAGGAAGCCTTACAAATAGCTGAGAAAAGAAGAGAAGCTAAAGGCAAAGGAGAAAAGGAAAGATATAAGCATCTGAATGCAGAGTTCCAAAGAATAGCACAGAAAGACAAGAAAGCCTTTCTCAGTGATCAGTGCAAAGAAATAGAGGAAAACAATAGAATGGGAAAGACTAATAGTTATTTTTTATGTATTCTTCCATGGGTACTGTTTTGCATTAAAAATTATATAGTAGCATACTATAAACTATACACATTGCTCTGTACCTTTTTCATGTAACTGCATATCAATCTCTTCTTGTACATCTCTTGGGACCTGTGTCAAAAATAGGGCATTTCCTACTCTGGATCTATAAAATAATTGCCCATTATTTTCTCTAGAGTCCTTGCTGCTGCTGCTGCTGCTGCTAAGTCGCTTCAGTCGTGTCCGACTCTGTGCGACCCCATAGACGGCAGCCCACCAGGCTCCCCCATCCCTGGGATTCTCCAGGCAAGAACACTGGAGTGGGTTGCCAATTCCTTCTCCAATGCATGAAAGTGAAAAGTGAAAGCAAAGCCGCTCATTCAGCGACCCCAGGGACTGCAACCTACCAGGCTCCTCCATCCACCTTGAGACTCCTTAATTATATATTTAAAATCTTTGATTCATGTAGATGTTATTTTCGTATAAGACATAAGAGCAGGTTGAATTCACTTTTTCCATGGAGCTCCCTACATGTTCCAGATTTTTATCAAATAATCTTTATATTTCCTATTGGTGTGAGACTCCAGGTTTAGCTGAGTGCTATGTTCACTGGGCAAGAAATTTACATCCATAAATTATTAATTTTTAAAATTTGAAATACGGAATAGATTATGTAAGAAAAGATGATGATATAAAATATATGCATTAGAATTAGCAAGACATGTGAATGTCAGTATTCCAAATGAACTTAAAGTTCTCAGTCCAACTAGAGTATATGATTCACTATAGCAACAAGAGTACTTAAGGATTAATTTAGCAAATGTTGCATAAGATCTTTATACTAAAGTTTTAGACTATTAAAATGCTAATGGATATGCCTTTTATTTTATTTTTTTTGGCTACGCCTTTTAAAAGGCTAATGTGAATATGCAAAAATGGATATTCATTCCACACTCTAGGATAGTGTATGTTAATATTATGATGTAATCTCTTTTCCACAAGCAAATCATACATTCAATTAAACCTACTCCCTCACTCTCTTCCCTCTCCCTGTCTCTCTCTCCTTTTCCCCACATTATTTAATTTTTACCTGACTGTCTTCTTGACTTAACTGCACTTCAAATGCACCCAAATGTCTACTCATCATCTTTCAGGGTTTCATCTGGGGCACTCTTGTCCATTCTCAACTTTTCCTCTCTTGCTCCACATCCCAGCCTTGCCTGTGTACACTGGAAGTGTTCTGACCTGATACTATTCCTCCACCAGAATGGGAGTTCCTGAAAGATAAAGACTGGTTCTGGTCCTTCCTGAGTCTCCAGGATACAGAATGGGGCTGAGATGAATTGGAGATGGCATAGAACTGGGGATAGGATGGCAGTTTGGCAGTGTTTCCTAAATGGGGACTGGATGGATGAAGATCCAGGTGTTTCTGGACAGGAGTTGAATGGGTTTAGTCCCTAAAAGTTCCCTGTGAATCCTGGACTACACAACATGAGGAATTATGGGGCAGGAGATGAGCAAACACTCAGGGAATGAAGGTTTTTGAAGATATGTTATTTTGAGAGAAAAATAAGAGAGTGGAGGGGAACTTCACTTTCTGAATATGTGCTAAGTTGTATCACTTGCTGTTAATTATCTCAGAAATCCAGGACTGTGTCCAAAAAGCCAACAAACTTTGCCATACTATCCATACTGAGTACTAGATCCTGCCAAGTCTCTGATTGTATTCCTACTAAGCAACAATGACAGAACCAACTAACCCTCTCTTCTCTACAGAGCCAATGAGAGGGGCTCAGAAATAGACCAGGAGACTTGGACTTACCATTCAATGTTTTTAGGTTCACGATCCTTCAGGAGCTCCTGCACCTCCTGCCGGCAGCGCTCCTGGTATTCTGGGTGCTTGGCAAGGTTGTACAGAATCCAGGAGAGACCACTGGCTGTGGTATCATGGCCTGAGGGGCAGCCAGACAGGCTTGGGTCTCTGGGTTACTTCAGCACCAGAGCACGGACAGCTCCCTCACATTAAGGCCCATGGAGAGGATGGGGAGGGATAGGGTGGCCCAGGGTTCATTCAGCAAGGTCTTTCCCCTTCTGTAGTCACATACTGGGACTCTCACCTTCAAACATGAAGGTGTCAGCTTCAGCTCTGATATCTTCATCTGACAATCCCTTCCCATCTTCATCCTGGAGAGAAAGCAAGATCCCTAGAATCACACCAGCTCTGAAGGCACCTGAGTCTAACCTGAGACAATCTTTGAACATCTCCATCATCCATATAGAAACCCAAGGCCATCCTGAATTCCTGGACACTATCACTAGAGGGTCCACCACACAGACTTCCTCTTGACCACTTTGCCTCTTAAATTGTCCCTGGTGAATGGAATCAAAGATCCATAAATGTTTTCATGTTTCTACATGATGCAACCTGGGTTAAAGGATGACTGAATGGAAACTTAACTTATAAACTAGAGATTGAGAATTGCCCCAGTGCCATTTGCTCACTTTGTATAATTGTATTGGGTTGGCCAAAAAGTTTGTTTGGGTTTTTGGCAACCCAGTAAATTCAGAGATTCCTTTTCTCTCCTGAAGATAAGAAATGGGTTATAAACCTGTGGATCTATAGACTTCAATTTCTTTCCAGTGAGGATTTGTTTAAACTCCAGAGCAATGTCTGTCTTTTCTACTCTTGTCTCATATTGTTTCATCTCTTCTCCACTCCTCTTCCCTCCTTCCCTCCTCACTGCTCCCTTCTTCTTTTCTTTCTCTCTTTCTCTCTCCCTGACCACCCCTGAAGGGGAGAAGGGAGCATATATCTTGCATTAGTTCTACAGTTCAGAAAGTCAGTGGCAGTATGATGGTTAAGACTCCACACTTTCACTGCAGGGAACACAGGTTCCATCCCTGGTTGGGGAACTAAGATCCAGCATGCCAAATGGGGTGGTCAAAAAAAAAAAAGAGTTCTAGAATTCAAAACTTGGCAGTACTTCCCCTCCATGAAAGCATGGCTGCATGTAAAGATAGAAGCGTCATGGTGCCCTCAAAGGAATTTGGGGATGGGAAACCAGGGCTACAATTCTACTCTGACTACTGTTACTGCTATAAATAATACATAGGTTGCACTTATCTAGGGTTCTGTGTATATACATACAAGTATTTATACATATGCAAGTATACAGACATGTGGGGCTTCCCAGGTGGCTCAGTGGTAAAGAATCTGCTTGCCAATGCAGGAGATACAAGGAAATGTGGGTGTGATCCCTGGGTCGGGAAAGTACCCTAGAGGAAGAAATGGCAAGCCAATCTAGCATTCTTGCCTGTAAAATCCCATGGACAGAGCAATCCATGAGGTTGCAAAGAGTCAGACGTGACTGAGCTCACACACATGTATATGCACATATCCTGTCTTATTAACTTGAAAATAGAGTGAAATCTTAGGCCCCTCACAATTTCAGACTTAGCAGCCCTCCTGCAGGCA
Organism: Cervus canadensis; assembly: GCF_019320065.1. Taxonomy (NCBI): domain Eukaryota; kingdom Metazoa; phylum Chordata; class Mammalia; order Artiodactyla; family Cervidae; genus Cervus; species Cervus canadensis. Next base: position 101,437,461 of record NC_057389.1, read on the forward strand.
GTATTCCATATTGATCATCTTTAAAACTTATCCTAACCCACCCCTCCCTTCCATGAGCATCTCACATGGCTCCCCAGTGCCCTCTGCATCCAGTCCAAGCTCTTTGATCAAATCAAGTTCCCAAGGTCTATTTTACTCCTTGAATAAGAAACCAGAGGAGCCCACCTTGGTCAACAGGAGTACGTCAATGAAGTCCAAAGTCTTGGTCTTCGCTTTGGCCTTGAGGAAGTCCTCAATACCTTCATTGGGGAGGGTGCGGTGCCGCTCCTGGATGACGGCATCTGTGAAGTCGTGCACCAGGCGGCAGGCCCTGCGGAAGCGCCGCCCATCTGGGGTGAGATAGTACAGGAAATCCATGTGCAAAAAGATCTCCTGATGTCGTTTTGCAACAAGGGCACTGAGCTCCAAGATGGCAGCGATATATTCACTGGGCTTCCTGCAGAATGAGAGCATGAAGGGATGGAACAACTTAAAACACCTGAAGCCCGGAAGTCGAAGGCTACCTACCTTCAGGAAACTGAGGCTCCAAGAACAGGTGGGCCCATAGCTTCCAGTATGGTGATGATCCAGGAGAGTGATGCTCCAGACTCTTTTCAACCCACTTCCCATCTCTGTGAGCTGCCTTCATACCCCAGGCAGCCAGAGCTCAGCTTCTCCTCTCTCTCTTACCCAGTATCTGCCCTTTTTCTCCAAAACTGTCCACTCAGCTCAGATCTTCTGCTAGTGGGTCAATTGGAGAAGGAAATGGCAACCCACTCCAGTACTCTTGCCTGGAAAATCCCATGGACAGAGGAGTCCATGGGGTCACAGAGAGTCGGACATGACTGAATGACTTCACTTTCACTTTCTCACTTCCCTATTCTCCTTAGATCCATTGTCAACACCATCCAGGTCTATATTATAGTCAGTCTTCTCTTGAGTCAGGTGTCAGAGCTCAGATTTGACCATGACTCTCATCTTCTGAAACACTTTTCATAGCTTCCTGGAAACCTCAGGATAAAGTTCATATCCTCTTTGTCTGGCTTCAAATGCCCTTAAGATATAACCTGCCCACTCCTCCAAACTCATTTCCAAAGTGTCTCGTCACTATTGCACACACTTTGTTCATTATAACCACCTGGCCTTTATCAAACAGTTCTACCTACTTGCAGGAATAGCTCCTTCTCTTCCCCTTCCCCGTCCTTCAACATCCAGCTCTGAGCCACCTCCTCCAGGAAGACTCTTCTGATTACCCTGGTAGTCCTCCCTCTTTCATCTACTCTCGTGGGTCTATGTTCCCAGGTCCTGGGCTGAGACTCACTCCTGGCAATTGCTGTCGTAACTGAAGACGCATTTCTGCAGACTGTCCAGGGTCATGAGGCTGATGTGTTCAAACATGTCCAGATGGGTGTGGCCCTCTTTGATCAGGCGCTGCCACTTGGCCTGAACAGAGAAGAAGACACAGCTGAGGCTGAGAACTGCCTCCCTGGTGCCCCTCCTTAATCCCAAACACCAAGATGCACTCCCCCAGACTCTGTCTCCTGGTCCCAGGCACCCAGCCCCAGGGAAGACTGGGCTTGTGTTACTATTAGTATATGAAGTCTCCATGGCTGAGAGCCAGGAGATCTGGGTTTGTGAATCCTGGCTATATGCTAGATACTTATATATCATTGGTAAACTCTCAATAAAGTTAAGTGCTAACAATTGTTATTCAGTGTCTGCAGCCATGAAATTAAAAGACACTTACTCCTTGAAAGAAAAGCTATGGCAAACCTAGACAGTGTATTAAAAAGCAGAGACATCACCTTGCCTACAAAGGTGCTTATAGTCAAAGCTATAGCTTTTCCAGTAGTCATGTATGGCTGTGAGAGCTGGACCATAAAGAAGGCTGAGCACTGAAGAATTGATGCTTCAAATTTTGGTGCTGGAGAAGACTCTTGAGAATCACTTGGACAGCAAAGAGATCAAACCAATCAATCCTAAAGGAAATCAACTCTGAATGTTCATTGGAAGGACTGATGCTGAAGCTTAAGCTCCAATACTTGGACCACCTGATGTGAAGAGCGGACTCATTGGAAAAGTCCCAGATGCTTGGAGAGATTGAGGGCATGAGGAGGAGGGGATGACAGAGAATGAGATGGTTAGATGGCGTCACTGACTCAATGGACATGAGTTTGAGAAAACTCTGGGAGCTAGCAAAGGACAGGGAAGCCTGGCGTGCTGTAGTCCACGGGGTTGCAAAAAGTCAGACAGGACTTAGTGACTGACCAACCAACAACAACAAATGTTAGGTTTTATCATCTTCATTGTTATAAATCGATTAGGAAGATGTTCCCTATGTTAGAAGAGTTAATCTTTCATAGGCCCAGAATATCCATGTACTTTTTTGCTGGGTAGGCCAAAAAATTGGAAGGCCCTGATGTTCTTTACCTGGCCCATTTCTCAGAGTTGTGTTTGTAGCAGACAGGCTTGAGAAGTGAGGTAGTGACTCCTCCTGGACAAATATCAGGATTGTTTCTATTGGCTATAAAAGTCGTAGAGTCCCTAAACCTAGTACTCCCTCCCCTGTGATAAAGCATGCTACATGAGCAGACATCCATAGAAGCCCACCTATGTCACTTGCATGAGATTTGGCGGCTTGGATGAAGAAAGCAAACCCATAAGAAGCACGTGTTGTTTGCTGGGCTAACCTTTGCCTGTGACCCAGGAGTCTCACATATTCTGGCAGAATCCAGGAAACAGTAACAAGCTCCCTTGTCAGCTCGCAAGCATGGAGAAATTACAGGCACTTCACAAAAGCCTGACCTCTAATTCTTCACTTCCCTATGTATGTATCCAAACTTTTTGCAATGTAATTTTTCAATAACTCTACCTGGAGGTGGAGCCTGTTTCAGCATCCTTTGATCCTGAGCTGGCCTTGGACTTGCTTTGGCCAACAGACTGTGGTGAAAATGATGAGATGACCAACCCAAACCTAGACCCCAAGGCACATTGCAGCTTCCTCTCAGTCTTCTCAAACCCTGCCTCTGCCATTTGAACCAGCCTGAGATGCCCTTTGAAGGCAGAGAATCACATGAAAGCAAGTCTATTTACCCTACCTGAGGTCATGCTAGATCAGCTTACAGCCAACCAAGCTTCAAACCTGTGAGAGGACTGACCCAGACCAGCAATGCTTCCTATCTCTTTGGTCAGGCCACCCAAGACAGCTATCCTCTTGTTCTCTGTACATCCCAGGCTTGACCAGTTCCTGCTTCACCTACACACTATTCACATGACAGACCTTTCCTCTTAATCATGGAGCCTAATGAGTAAATTCTACATACTTGTCTTCACCCCCAGATAGTGATTGCTCTCATCTTTACATCAAAGTATTTCCATCACAATAGCTTATTAAAGCAGTAGTAAGGGGGCGGGCTCCTCTACTAGTTTTCTTGGTAACTTGTGAAACAACCTGACATCAGTTCCCCCACAGCTGGTTACCTCCCACTCCCCACCCTGGTAGGGAAGACTTCTGCCATGCCCTTCCTGCTGTCTGCTGCACATGGTGGGGTATCACTCCAGGACCTTGCTTCAAACATGCAAGATCCCCGTATCCATTAAAGCACTGATGTCTCTGTCTTACTCCAGCTCCTGCTTCAGTTCTGTGGCTTGCAGGCCTGCAGGGTGCAGAGCAGCACCATCAGACCCACAGCTGATCACAGACACATGAGTGACCCCGTCTCCATCTAGAAGAACCAAACAACTGACTCATAGGTTTGCTGTCAGTGCACCTGTGTGCTCAGTCATGTCCAACTCTCTGTGACCCCAGGCTCCTCCATCTAAGGGATTATCCCCCAAAGAATATGGGAGTGGGGTGCCCTTTCCTCCTCCTGGGGATCTTCCTAGGGATCAACCCTGTGTCTCCTGTGGCTAATGCACTAGCAGGAGGCTTCTTTACTGCTGAGCCATCTGGGCTGACCTTTGTTGTCAACACTAAAATCCTTCTTGTTTTCAAGTGATTTATTACTTAGAAATAACTAGCCCAATGTTCATTATTATTATCAAGCATGCCTCAAGATTCCAAGGCTTCTGTCAAAGTAGAATAGAAACTAATGCCTTCTGAGCACCTACTATGTGCCAGGGACCTGGTTCCAATATGTTATCTCTACTGACTGTGAGCAGGGATCACATTATACTAATTTTATAGCCAAAGCAACTGAGGCTCAGAAAGGAAGAACAATGGACTCAAAGTCACTTACAACAGCCAGAATTATAGACAAGATGCCTATGAGTCTCCGTGTCCCCCAGACTCCAGCTGGGACCCTGGGTTCAAGTGACTCACGTGCATGATGTCTGTGCTCTTGGTGAAAATCTTCATATAGGGCTTCAGGATGTTGAAGTGGAAGGCGGGCGTCAGCAGGCGACGGTGTCTGCTCCACTTGTCACCAGCACTCAGGAGGAGCCCATCCCCTAGCAGAGACAGGCACGGGGAGTGGGAAAAAGGCAGAACTTTCCCCTGGGTCCCCAAGGTCATCTCCAACCCTCTTTGCAAATAGTTACTCACCCAGCCAGGGCTTTAGAACTTCATAGAAGATCACGTCCTTTGGTGCGACGGCAGCTGACATGAATGAGAACCATTAGGGTCCTCTCCCCAAGGAGAGGGGGAGGGAAGGGGCTTTTGTTGGGCAGTGGAGGATCCCAACCCAGAATCTGCGTTCCCCCTCCAAGCCAGCCATAGCAGAATGGGGCCAAGAGCACAGGAAATGTGGAAGGGGTGTGAGGGGAGGGGGAAGCCAGACAGGCTACAGCATGGAATAGAGCAAAGGCAGAGCCCACAGACACAACTCTATGTGCTTAGATACATCCCAACACGACGCAACGTGCCCAGCATTCCTTGACATGGCATCTTCTGAACACCCAAGCATAACCCAGCACTCTACAAAACATCATTATGGGGACCAAGGACCCCACACTTGCCCCAGCAGTGACCCCTCCTGAGACGTCTGACATGGCTCCATGTGTTAACATGCCTGGACACAGCCCCAAAGTGTGTGACACATCCTGACAGGACACAGCACTCTGCCGTGGACCTGAGGACCATCTGACCTGACCTGAGTGTGGCCTGAATACACTGATGATACAGACCTGAACCAGGCAAGACCCAGACCCACCCTAAGACCTGCATCAGGCAAGACTCACAGAAGGTCTCAGGCATTCCTCAGAGTGGGTTTGAGCCCCCGACTGCAGATAAATCCGAAATGTGCCCCAGGAGGGACCAGCGGGAGAACCAGACGGTCTCTAATGGCATCACAGACAAGAACCAGAGAGACTCCAAGATGCCTCAAATGTCTTTGGCCACAGCTGAGCCCCAGAGGTGACTGAGACCATCTCTGAGCTCAGTTATAAAATACAGCAGGTGTCACCAGGTATAATACATATCAGCTGTAACCAGAATCAAGGTAGAAACATGAATGTGACCAGATGTGGCCATTCAGCAGATATTGCACAGACATGCCTGGAGGTCAGGCAGGTGGCATTCTGCAGTGGGAGACAGTGGCATCTTTGCCATGCCCGCCGCCTGCATCCTGGTCACTTGAACACCAGAGGCAACACAGAAAGTATGACAGGTTACAAGCTGTGGCCAAGGATCTACCTGGAGCAAAGAGCACAGGCTTGATGAGGGTGGAGTGGAAGGTGCAGATGATCATGTGCCAGGGCCCCACCCACCAGCAGCACTGGTGGTGCTGGCCAGGCCCTGTATGTACAGGAGACCTTCCTCCCAGCTCTGAATCTGGAGAGGAACAAATAGGACCCAATTCACACTCTTCTAGGATGCCAGAGGGGAGCACCTGTAGGAAAGTGATCCCGACTTGAGCCTATGCATTACCTTCAACAGCAACTCCTTAGTCCTCAGCCTCCTGCAGTCTCCTTCCCCTTATCCTCCATATATGACCGTTGGGGCCCCTTGGGTGGGGGGAAAGAAATGGCCTTGCCCCATTTGGATTCCAAACACGATGTGCCCCTGATTTCTCTTCCATTTCCTTATTCCAGATAAGAACTGATGCTCTGAGTGATGGAGTCACTTACCCACATTCTTACAGATAATAAATCTGAGACACTAGTCTAGGACTGTTTAATCCAGGGCCTGCATTCTTAGCTCCAAAATAGTAGCTCAGAGGACACTGTGCCCCCAAGACATGGAATTCAGAGTTTCAGGGATGCAGGAATTGGTCCTATGACCCAGGCAAAAGAAATGAAAGGGAACACTGTATCTTTTCCTGGAAGTGTTGTGAATGAGCTCACTGTTCCATGAAGGTTGAACCCAGAAGATGAAACTTCTGGGTTTCATCTTTACCAGAATGAAAGTGATGCTGTCACGGATGAACACGGAACTAAATGATGGAGAAAGATTTCTTTGTCTTCAGATTATCTATCTCTGATGGACTGTTTAAGACCTGGGTCCACCTGGACTTGAAGACACCCACCTGGGATTTTACAACCAGTTGATTTTCTTTCTCTTGATAGATCATGTAGGGTTGCATTTCCACCATTAACAGCTAAAGGAGGTGTTGGCAGGCAGAGAGAGGATGGGCCCTTCCTGGGCTCACCCAGCATGCTGGTGTCTGAACCCAGGTCTCTGTCACACGCTGCTTGCTGCCCTGCTTGCCTGATCTGTCTGTGGATGGGAGGGGCAGAGGGCAAGGGAAGGGGGCAAGGGTGGGGTGAAGTCTCCTCAGGAAGATTTCTGGGGACTGGAGAAGGAGGACACCGAACTAGAAGTGTGCAAGCCCTAGGATAGGCTCAAAGAAACCGACGCACCAGAGAGGTAAATAGCCATGGAAATAGCAACCCAGATCTTCCACCAGCCACAGGCCTTCATTGCTCTCAGTCTGGGGATGGGTGGGAGTGAGGACATGCCTGGCAGGGGGCCTGGAATGTTATGGATGCCCACTGCATAATTCTATCCTCCGCTTTAAAAATTGTTGCTCATTGTTCCAGATCCAGTTTCTGCAACTCCTCCTCCAGGAAGCCTTCCAGCATCCCCCAGCAGAGAACCTTGCTTCTTCTCTGCATTTGCGCAGCTCATCTCCCTCTGGCCAATTCCTGACCACACCAGGTCACAGATCTCTCTGCCCTAATCTGAGTCTTTACGTTTGGGGGTGTCTTTCACCCAGGACACCAGGGTGGGGTGTAAACGGCGATGGGAGAAGGGAGGAAGGAGGAGGCTGTGAGATGGGGATGATGGATACATGAAGGAAAGAGGAAGATGGCAGAGAGAGGAGGGGAGGGGGTTGGGGTCCTGTATGGGCCACATGGAAGCTTGGCAGGGAGGGGCTGGAAGCCCAGAGGGGTGTCATGGCACCCACCACCACAAGCTCTGCCTGGGTACCTGAAGCATTGGCGACGATCCGGATCAAGTCAGGATGGCAGAAAACGATGATGGGGGTGATGGGACCCATCCAGACCCTAAATCCCTGGGAGTATTTGGCCACCAGCTCAGTTAATTTGCTCATGCCCTGCTCCGTGGGGGGGACCTGTGATCAAGGTAAGGGCCATCACTCTGCAGAAGGAGAGTTCCACTGCAGTGGACAGAGTGTGGGATCCTGCACAGATGGAGGGAATCTCTGCTTCCTCCTTCCCTCTGGGGGAGGGAGGGACCTGGAGGCTCTCCAAGTCCCAAGGCTGTATCCCAGGGCACAGGGAGAAGCCAGGCTCTGTGCCAACAGGGAGGTGGACTTTGGTTTGAGAAGGCAAATTTTTCTGGTCCTGGGAGTTGTCCTAGCCCCAGGGGTAGACACAGGAGGAAATCCTTATGGGGAGGTTTGTGGATGTCAGGGTGGCCTCAGACTTCTCCCTGGGTTTTGGCCCCACATCCTTTTACTTCTGGGCCAGTCCACATGGCCTCTGCTTCCTTGCATAGGAAAGGATCTGCAGAGCTGGGACCTTCTAGCCCTGCCTGACCCCAGGGACAGACATGACCTCTGCCTATTAATCAGTGAGGAACTGTGACCTAGGAACTCCCTCGCTGGCCAGTCTCTGTGCAGAGTGCATCCTGTCTATTTCTATGGACAATGCTTTCAACTGTGCCACTTACAAATGAAGAAACGGATGCCACATCCCCTCAAAGGGGAAGAAGTGTGGATTTTCTCCTGGTAAAGCACCCTCTTCCTCATAATGCCCCGTTCAAACCTGACAAATACCCCAGGTGCTCTAGGCAGGTGACATAGATCATTTTCACTTTCGTGCATTGCTCCCCTCTCCCCAAAGTCCTAAGGTGAGGATTCAAAGCACTAGATGAGATTGGTCCATAGAGGGAGCGTGACTCAGCCGAGGTCACATCTCAAGAGGGGCTGGAGGAAGGAAGTGTAAAGAAGAATGGCCCCCACGGCCAAGTTCTTGTGGGGAATGCAGAACTACAGGCACTTTGTAACATTACTGCTGCCTCCAGGACCTGCTGAGACCATTTCAAGACCCAGAATCTCAGCAAATCTTCACAATGAGCCTTGGACATCCATACTATGAATTTTGCCTTAATGAACAGTAATTGTTATAAGTCCTTCTCCAAGTTTAGTTCTTGTCCCAGGCAGGAGAGGGAAGCTGCCTGGGAAATGGGTGGAGCTGGATACCCCTCCATTTGACCTTGACTGAGGGAGGTGATGGCATGTTCATCGCCAGAGTCATCAAATGTTTATTTTGAGTGCTTACTTTGTGCCAGCCTTGGACAGGGCACTGTAGTGTCTCCTCCCCAGAATGATCATCAAACTGGGATGTGTTAATAAGTAATTGGGTAATTAACTGTTTAATTAATTGTGACTAGGACCAAGTCAAAGGTCCAAGTCTGGGGCACAAGATAGGTGAGTGTGGAGGAGGGTCTAAGAAGGCTTCTGAAAGAGGAAGTGAGCAGCCAACTTTATCCAGATGGGGGGAGGGGCCTAATGGGACATCTTGGGGGAAGGGCAGGGTGTAGGATTAGAGGAAGGGGTCCTGGGAATGGGAGAGGTTGGGAGCTCTCCTCCTGTAGGTGGGAATGGGGAAGTGATAGCTATTTCCTGTGAGGAAGCTGTAACCCAGAGTGAAAAGACACAGGAATGGGGCCACATGCAGAGCAGACCCTGGACAGCATGCTTGTATAGGTCTTAAGGCCACCATGGAGACTGGAAGGGCCAGGGAACCAGGTTCTGTGCAGCCCGGCCTCAGAGATATAATAACGTGTGCAAGGCAGGCAACAGATGGACCCTAAAGCAGGCTAAGGCTGGAAGGACAGGATGTGGGGAAGGTCTTGATGGCAGAGCAGGGGAATGAGTGAGTGAGGGAAGAGGGGCTCCCTGGCCTCCCTGTCTTCTCTGCCGTCCTAGACCCCAGTCCAAACTTGAGCCCTATTCCTGACTCTTGGGAAATCCATCCACCCTGATCCCCCAGACCCATCCTACTGCCCACACTCACCAGGCCTAGGTGACCCAAGAACCAGTTGCGTTTTGGGGGCTGTGGGAAACACTGGAGGCGACGAGAGTTGTCATAGAAGGCGTAGGTCCAGGCCAGGATGCGGGCCAGGAGCCAGGAGGCCCCAGCCAACAGCAGCAGCAGCCACGGGGAGGCTGCCACTGGCCCGAGTCCCAGCCAGGACAGGCTCAGCTCCAGCATCCTGTGGGGCAGTCAGAGTGGAGGCTGAGTCCTGAGGATGAAGGAAGAGGCAGTAATGGTGAGCTGTGAGGCAGAGATGGATAGAGGGAGAGGAGCAAGGGAGTGAGGGGGAGGGATGGGGAGTGCTGGGGACCGGCAAGAAGGGCTCAGAGACAGGCAGACAGGCGCTGGGAGAGGGGAGGGAGAAACAGAAATTCAGAGGAAGAGGGAAATATAGAGACAGAAAGACACATACAAACAAGCACAAAGAATGTGTGCTAGTTACCCACTGGGATTCACTCATTTCCCAGGCCAGTTCTTTCCCTGGAGCCACCCTGCCTTGGGTAGCAGCCTTCCCCACCCTGGGCCAGGACACCCAGCCTTTTGACCCCCAGCCTGGCACCTTCTGTCAAGAGCGGCTTGTCTCACACAAGTTCCTCTCCTCTCCTCCTGGGATGGCTTTATTTGGCCCCTGAACCTATGGGAAGCTGCCAGGGGCCAGGCTGAGCCAGCCAATCCCTGGAGCCTGCTTACACCCTCCCTACCTGGCAGCTGCCCAAATAGAAGGCGGGGGAGGGGGAGCACAGTGCTATTAAAAGCAGCTTGTGAACCAGTTCACAATCACACATTGTTGACCCTGAGTCCTCAGGATTCAGTATGTCCCATGTGGGCACATTGGGGTATGGGCAAAGGTGATTCTTGGCTTTCCAGTTTACGACCAGCCCTGCCCTTCCAAGGTCAGGGTACAGCAGGTAAAAGTATGTATATTCAGGTGCGAGGTAAGTAGGACCTGGCCCCAGCCTTATCCCAAAACATGTCTGGGGCTCCGCTCCATGCAGGGCCAGGAGGGCTTGGTGCACCATCTCTCAGCACAGAATCAATAAGCTCAAAGACATGAAGTTTCTACCATCTGGGTCACACAGCCTGGAAAGGTATTCAAGCCCTTCCTCCAAACAGCCGAGGCCTTCTTTGAGACATGATTTCTGGGAGCAGGAGCAGAGAAACTAGCCCGGATGGGCATTGCCTGCATCAGACTCATGGGATAAAAAGCCTGCAGCTGGAAGAGGGCACTTGGAGGCTTGAGGGTAAGGCTGCAAGGGGCTCATAGAGAACAAGATCCACTCAGCAGAGGACAGAGTCGGGAGCTTCTGAGTGGGCAGCCTCACTCTGACTGTGGGCTGTGCTGACCTTCCCTGGGCTCAGTCTTCCCATTTGGCAAATGGGATGTTAGATGAGGGCCTGAGAGAGGAACCAAGGAGAGTCCCACAATAAGATGGGAAGATCAGGATCCCCCCAAAAGATGGAATGAGGGAGAAGGCCTGTCACCTAGTACTCACGCTTCTCTGTGCCAATATTCCATGTAAAGTAAACCTCTTCTGTGTGGAGAACTGTATGTAAAACTGTGTGCTGGTTACCTCAAAAAGCATGCATATGGTGTGTGAGGAACTCTATATAAATCACGCCTACTATGTGTCAGGTGCTTACATAAAATGCATCTTGCTGTTGTTCAGTTGTCAAGTTATGTCTGACTCTCTGCAACCGCATCAACTGCAACACGCCAGGCTTCCCTCTCCTTCACTCTCTCCCTGAGTTTGCTCAAACTAATGTCCACTGATTCAGTGATGCCATCCAACCATCTTATCCTCTGTTGCCCCCTTCTCCTCTTGCTCTCAATTTTCCCCAGTATCAGGGTCTTTTCCAGTGAATTAGCTTTTTATATCAGGTGGCCAAAGTATTGGAGCTTTAGCTTCAACATCAGTCCTTCCAATGAATATTCAGGGTTGATTTCCTTTAGGGCTGACTGATTTTATCTCCTCCCTATCTACTGTATGCCAAGTACTGCTCACAAATCTGGTTCACGCTGTGCCAGCTGTTGCAAATGGAGCATGCCTACTGTGTATTGGATGCTCTCCAGAAGGCAGCCTACTCAGTGCCTGGCGCTCTGTATAAAGCATCCCTGCTACGTGCCAAGTACTCTATGTTAAGAGCACCAATTGCGTGCTCGGTGCTTTATGTAAATATGCCTACTGTGTGTCAGGTTCTCTACATAAAGCGTGCCTACTGTAAGCTGGATACTCTAAACAAATCCTTTCTACTGTATCCCAGGTGTTCTACATAAAGCACGCCTGCTGAGTTGCCAGCATACTGCACAAAGAACATCTACGGTGTGCTGGGTATTCATGAAGCATGCCTACTGTGTGCCAGGTACTGTGCACAAAATGCTCTCTCTGTGAGTCAGGTGTTCTGTATAAAGTATACAGTATATAAAGCATACCTATTGTGCATCAGATGTTCTGCAACAAGATAATACTTCCTCCTTCCCTTGGTGCTCCTGGCCAACACATTGCGATCAGGCAGGAGACTCAAGGGATGGCAGGAGGGACGATACCTATTTAAAGCAAGAGTAGACTCAGGCTCAAAGAAGGCAAGCCTCAGCCTAAGCTGCTGAGCTGGAAGGAATCTATGTTTGCCTTATCCCCAAAACTAAGCCTTTCCCCTCTGACATGCTGCTCTACTCCCACATATAAGGGACAATGCTCGGTTAATCCAGGGACATTTATAATGATGGAACCTCAGGCAATATGGTGACCCCAGTGGGGCGATATCTTGAGGTCCTTGTATCACCACATGGTTGGATCATACAACCATATTCTGAATGCACCACCCAATGGATCTTCAATGTACATACCATCTCCTCCTGGCCCTGTCTTGATCCTGTCCAGATTTGCTCTGACGGGTGGTCTCAGGTGGACAGAAAACTTGAAAGATGGGGCTCCTAGAGGAGCTGCTGAGCAGGAGAGTATGGGAAAGACAGTCCTTAATTCCTCAATTAATGCCTTAATGCTTGTAGAACCAATGGCATGCAATAGTCCTTGTTTGTAGAGCTCATACTTTGTAAATGGCCCCTACTTAAACCAACTCTTATGTAGCTCATTTGAGGTCTCTGCCAGAACCCGATTATTACATTGACCAAAGGGATAGGACACCTCAGCAGACCAGTCATGTGCATGTCCGTGTTTTCATAGGAATGGAAAATGTTGAAAAATTATACCCGACACCGGGAATGGAAGGGAGGAATAGGAGGAACAATGATTCTGCTAAATGTCTACATTTAACCAATTGTTTCCTTTTCTTAGATAAAACCTGCAGAGCATTTTTCATTATGACTGGTAATCTATGTAATTACAAATCATATTTTTAAGAGGAAGAATTCATAGCTTTGTGCATAATACCATGCTGACTGCTTGCTTCGTGCTATGCCACCTAGGTGGCAGTAAGTGATACATAGGATCTGTAGAAACCAGAGAGAAATGAGATTGAGAACTAGGACTTCAGTTGCGAAATCAGGCCCCACGGAGTGAATCTGGTAAAGGTCTCTTTACCTCTCTGTGCCTCAATGTCTAACCCCAAAATTGAGGGTAATGACAAACAAAATCAAATGTGAAACTCAAATAAATTGAAATGAATTAAGTGCTAATAACAATACTCTCAGGCTCACAGTCATCACTAAGCCTGAATAATTGCCTTTATTTCACTTATTTTATGACAGAAGGAGGACAGAGACACCCGCCATGAGCCTTGGTCTCCACTGGCATGGACATCAGCTATCTTGAAGTTTATGAATGTACACTGTTCTTTACTCCCTTGAAAGGTACAAGCACTTGCTTGGGAACAGATGACTCATGGTCAATTGTCCCTTTCTAGCTGTGTGACCTTGGGGAAGTGACTTGCCTTCTCTGTGCCTCATATTTCTCCTCAGCAAAATGGGAATAATAATAGGCTGTTGTGTTTGCAGGAGTATGCTTATGTGTGTGTTTTAGTTTGCATTCTCTGGAAGTAGATCCTGATGAAAGGATTCAAGTGTAAATACTTTATTTTGAGGTGATGCTGAGGCAAGGCTTCTAATGCAAGTTGCTTCTTTGGGAAGTGATCCCAGGAAATGCCAGTAGGGCACTGTGGAAGAGAGACTGTGAAGGGAAGGCAGCAGGTAAAGGGTGCTTCAGCGAGAAAGCTCACACTGTGGGCACCTGAGTCTCAGTCCTTGGGAGACAGAAAACATGCACCCACCAGTCCTTATTCAGGGTTGCTTTTAAGGGCTTTATTTCTCCGTAATGTCCTTCTAGTACTGCTTGGCTGAGAGCTGGGGACAGAGGCAGGAGCCTCCCACAGCTGTTGATGTGAGGAGCATAACATGGTGTGGACTATTAGAGTGGTTCAGTGACTTCAAGATACATACACTCACACTCTTACACATGTACATAGTTACATAAACAATCACATATGCATACACACTGTCTGCACATAGACACATAAAAACACAGTGACATGTACCCACATGTGCTTGCATTTACATACACACTCATACACATGTGCACACACATGTGCAAAACACATTACACTCATGCATGTACCCATGCACACAGTTACATACATACAGTCACACACACACCATCATCCAGTGACACCTAGGCATACACACAGTCCCACACATAGTCACAGAGTTACACACACACTAATGGAGACTGAATGCCTTAGAGCTTGTCGCTGAATCCTCTAGCAGAATGAGTCTCCAACACACTCAGGGAAGGAATGGGTACCCCACAGAAGCCAATCACTGGGCCAGGCCAGAGTGTGTCTTGAGAATTAAACAGGAGGCTTATGACCCCATGCCTCCCTTCCTCCTCTCTCTCATTCATTCACCATCACAGCCCTTAGTGGAAAGTCAAAATCCATTTGTAGTGGGAGAGGAAATATTTGAAACTTATGTATGGATAACTCGTTGAAGGGCTTAGCTCCATGGTGGGGAAAAGAAACTCTGCATTAACTGGTAGGAAAGTGGGATGAAGCAAAGTTTTTTTTTTTTTTTAAGATTGATGTATTAACAGCATTATTTGTATTCCACTGGGATGATGCAATAGACTTCAGGATACATGGTCAATATAAAAAATTAATTTCATTTTTATATTCCAGGGGTTAGCAAACTATGGTCTATGGACCATATCTGACCTGTGGCCTGTTTTTGTAAGATATATAAGCAAAGAATCAGTTTATATTTTAAAAGAATTGTAAAAGAAGGGAAGGGAGGGGAGGAGGAGTAACTGAATATGGCCTGCAAGCACTAAAATATTTACTATATGGGTCCCTACAGAAAAAATAGGTCAACTCTGTTGTACACTAGCAATGAACAATTGGAAAATGTTTTCAAATGCCATTTTTTTCAAGTACCATTAACTGGAAAAAGTCGAATACTCAGGTATAAATCTGACAAAATATGTGCATGAATTCTAGGATGAAAACTTCAAGATGCTGATAAAAGAAATCCAAGAAGACCCAAATTAGTGAAGAGATATACAATATTCCTGGACTGGAAGACTCATATTGGTAAGATCTTAAGTCTCCTAAAAGTGATCTACAAACTCTGAGAAATCACAGTCGCAGGAGAAATTTTTGTAGAAATAATATGATTATAAAATTTTCATGAAAATGCAAAGGACCTAGAATAGCCAAAATTGTTCTGAAAAAGAAAAATAAAGTTGAAGGATTTACGAGATCCCTTTTGAGACATATTATAAAACAGCAGTAATCATGACTGGGTGATGATGATACTGGCCAAAGACTAGACACAAATCAATTGAATGGAACAGAGAGTCCATAACTCAAAAAAAAAAAAAAAAAGCAAGGCAAGTCAAAGCACAAAAGACGGTCTTTTCAATAAGTGGTACTGGAAAAACTGAACATTCACATGGAAAAAAGTCAACTTATATGTCATACCTTATGCAAAATTCAATTTAATATGAATCATGGAATTAAATAATGTAAAAATATAAAACTTTTAGAAGAAAAAACTAGAAGAGAATCTTTGGGGCCGTAAGTTAAACAAAGAATTCTTATATATATAGCATCATCAACATAAATTATAAAAAGAAAGAAATGGTAAATTGCACTTCATAAGCATTTAAAAATTTTGCTTTGCAAAAGAAATATAAGATAAAGACTAGGCACACACTTGGAAAAAAAGACATGCAAATCATATATCCGATAAAGGACTTATGTAAAATCCAATAATTGGAAGGTAGAGAATTCAAGAAAAATTAATGTGCAAAAGATTTGAAAAGATGCTTTACCACAGAAGGTATATGGATGGCAAACAGGCACATGAAAAAATGTCCAACATCATTAGTTATTGTGTGTGTGTGTGTGTGTGTGTGTGTATGTGTGTGTGTGCACTCAGTTGTGTCTGACTCTTTGTGACCCCATGGTCTATAGCTCACCAGGCTCCTCTGTCCAAGGAATTTTCCAGGCAAGAATACTGGAGTGTGTTGCCATTTTCTACTCCAGGGGATCTACCTGACCCAGGGGTCAATCCCTTGTGTCTTGCGTCTCCTGCATTGGCAGCCAGATTCACTGTGATATATCATTGCATACCCATAAGAATGGCTGGGGAAAAACTGACACCTTCAGGTGACAGTGATTATGGGGAGCAACCAGAACTCTCAGACATTAATGATGAGAATTTTCAATGACAGGACACCTATGGAAAACGGTATGGAGGTTCCTCAAAAAATTAGAAATAAGGCTACCACATGGTCCAGCAAAATTGGAATGAGGGTTTCCTAGAGATATGTGCATTCTGATCTACATTGCAGCATTACTCACAATATCAGTGGATGAATGGATAATAATGGAATATAATTCAGCCAGGAGAAAGAAGGAAAATCTGTTTATGACGATGTGGTTGGAACTTGGCAGCATTATGCTAAGTGAAATAAGTTAGAGAAAGACAAATATAGCTAGCCTTCCATATCTGGGGATTCTGCATCTGCAGATTCAGCCAATCCCAATCCAAGAAGATTCAGGGGGAGAAGGGGAAGTTCAAAACGTTCCAAAAAGCAAAACTTGAATTTGCTGTGCACCAGCAAATGTTTACATATTGTTTACATTGTGTTGGGCATCAAAAGGGCTTCCCTGGCGGCTCAGTGGTAAAGAACCAGCCTACCAATGCTGGAGACACAGATTCAATCCCTAGGTTGGGAAGGTCCCCTGGAGTAGGAAATGGCAATCCACTCCGGTATTCTTGCCTGGAGGATCCCATGGACAGAGGAGCCTGGTGGGCTACCGTCTGTGGGGTCACAAAAGAGTTGGACATGACTCAGAAACTAAACTACAACAACAACAACAAGAACAAGGCATTATAAGTAATCTAGAGATAACTTCAAGTATACAGGAGGTTATGTGTAAGTTATATGCAAATACTACACCATTTTACATGAAGGGCTTGAGCATCCCCAGATCTGGGTAGCCACAAGGAGTCTTGGAACCAATCCCTCCATTCCCCACCCCTCCAAAGTGCTGAGGGATAACTGTAGTGTATGATAACACTTATATGTGGAGTCTAAAAAAGACAGGCTCAAAGAAACTATGAGTAGAGTAGTGGTTACCAGGAGTTTGATTAATGAAGAGATACTGATCAAAGGATGCAACCTTTCAGTTACAAGTTAGCTAGTTTGGGGATATAGTGTATAGTATGGTGACCACATGGTACTGTGCCACAAGCTTGAATGTCCCTGAGAGAGGGGATCTTAAATGTTCTGGTCAGAAAAAAATAAATGTACGTATGTGATGGGGTAAGAGGTGGTAACTAACATCATGCGGTCATCACTTTCTAAGTTACATATCTATTAAATCAATGTGTTGTACACCTTAAGGTGACAAAATGTTATGTGTCAATTATATCACAATAAGGCTGGGAATTTTAATTAAAAATTTTAAATGGTGCCCTTTGAAATATAGTTTGGCTGTTTCCTCTAATGTTAAACATACACCTATAATATGACCCAGCCATCCCACTCCAAGACCAATGAACACTTATATACACATATCCACAGTAGCTTTATTTATAATAGGACAAAATTGAAAACAATCCACATGTTTTTCAACTGCAGAAGAAAATGTGGTTCATCATACTATGCAATATTACTTAGCAATAAAATACCAAGGTACTGAATAATGCAACATGGATGAATCATAAATGCATTGTTAGGTGAAAGATGCCAGATGATAGGGATCACTGTTTGGCAGGAGTTGGGATGAAAATGTTTTGATTATCAAGGGTGGCTGTGGTAGTGGTGGTTACCACAGCCACCTCTCTAGACACTTCAAAACTTAGAACTGTACACCAAATAGAGCAGTCTTTACTTTTTATAAATTTGATAAACTTACATACTTGTTTAAGATGAGGCTGAGGGTATTAAGCACATATATTACCGGCATAAATATACTATGAAATGATATACAAAAAGTAACAGAGTGAAAGTTGCTCAGATGTGTCCAACTGTTTGTGACCCCATGGACTATGCAGTCCATGGAATTCTCCAGGCCAGAATACTGGAGTGGGTAGCCTTTCCCTTCTCCATCGGATCTTTCCAACCCAGGGATTGAACTCAGGTTTCCCACATTGTAGGCAGATTCTTTACCAGCTGAGCCACAAGGGAAGCCCCATACAAAAAGTAAAGCATTTACCTAAAGGTGAAAAAAACTGGGAAAATAAAGTACATGTGGAGAAGCAATGCTTTTCATTGAGCACCTTATTTTCTACATGAGTGAATGTATTCTCTGTCAAAAATATTACATTGAAAAAGTTAAGCATCACTCTTCAAAGAGTCTCATCTTCTAAACCTTCAGGGGCTCTCTACTGATCTAATGCACTTGGGGCTGAGATACATCTTGAAAATTATTTCCTTGGGAGATGAGGCATGACCTTTGAAGCCAAGCTAACCAAACTTACCTCCACTCCACCACTCATCAGCTAATTGATCTTGAGCAAGTGAGTTAATCATTCCAATCTGAAAGACTGAGGTGAGGATGAAATTGGGGTTTGGATCAAAAGCATCAAGGTCTGTGGAGTCATCCAGTCTTATGTGTTGTATGAAAAGTGTTTAATACACCCACATCTTACATGAATGCATGTAAGATACTCCTACTATAGAAATAAAATTTCTGCACCAAAGGTTATGTGATTAAGAGTAACTCAGTAAGTAACTGATAATGAGATCTCAAGTCGTCAAGGTACGACGAGATTATTTTTTGCAAAGTGAAGACAAACTAAATTGTTTTCTATCATAATACCATTTATGAAAATAAAGAGTGCATTGAATACTTAACATTTAAAGATTTTAAAGATCTTCAAGATGATGATTGCACATTGTGGAGGGATGTTCACGATTCATCATTTAATGAAAAATCCAGATTAATGATATATTTATTATTTAATGAAAAATCCAGATTAACAAGAAAAATATAAGATAAAATAGCATTTTTTGTTGAGGTAAAACACATAAAATAAAATTTATTCAATTATAGGGCTTCCCTGATAGCTCAGTTGGTAAAGAATCCGCCTGCAATGCAGGAGACCCTGGTTCAATTCCTAGGTTGGGAAGATCCACTGGAGAAGGGATACACGACCCACCCCAGTATTCTTGGGCTTCCTTTTGATAGAGCAGTTGGTAAAGAATCTGCCTTTACCGACTGAGAAGTCCATGGATGGTATAGTCCATGTGGAATCCATTGTGGAGGGATGTTCATGATATATTGTTCAATGAAAAATCTAGAGTAACAAGAAAAATGTAAGATAAAATAGTATTTTTTTTTGTTGAGGTAAAAGTCACATAAAGTAAAATTTATTCAGTTATAGAATTCATAACATTAAAAAGTGTTTGATTTCATGCATCCAGTACACTCACAGTGTTGTGCAACCACCACCTCTCCTCTATCTAGCTCCAAGATATTTCCATCACCTGAAAAGGAGACCTGTACCCATCAGCAGTCACCCTCCGTTTTGTCCTCCAGCTCCTAGATCTATCTCTATGGATTTGCCTATTCTGCACATTTCATATAAATGGAGTCATACAATATGTGACCTTTTGTGTCCAGTTCCTTTCTTTTATCATAATGTTTTCAAAGTTCATTCATATTGAAGCATGTGTCAGTGCTTCATTCCTTTTTTTAAAAAAATTTGGCCATGCAACATGGCATGTGGCATCTTAGTTCCCTAACCAGGGATTGAACCTGCATCTCTTGTATTGGAAGTGCAGAGTCTTAACCTCTGGCCTGTAGGGAACTCCCTACTTCATTTCTTTTTATGACCCAATAAAACATTTTGTTCTGCTTCACTGACTATGCTAAAACCTTTGACTGTGTGGATCACAACAAACTGTGGAAAATTCTTAAAGAGGTGGGAGTACCAGGTCACCTCACCTGACTCCTGAGAATTCTGTATGTGGGCTAAGAAGCAACAATTAGAACTGGACATGGAATAACGGACTGGTTCAAAATTGGAGAATTTAAAGTTAAAAAGTCAGAGCAGAGTGGCGCAGCGGAAGCGTGCTGGGCCCATAACCCAGAGGTCGATGGATCGAAACCATCCTCTGCTAAAGATTTTGTAAAGTCTTGAGTATGCGTGGCCTCTGAGAAAGTGTATTTCATAGGCTTCTCTGGTGGCTCAGTCAGTAAAGAATCTGCCTGTGATGTGTGAGACTCAGGTTCGATCCCTGGGTCAGGAAGATCCCTTGGAGAAGGGAATCTTCTACCTACTCCAGTAGTCTTGCTAGGAGAATTCCATGGACAGAGGAGCCTTGTCGGCTACAGTTCATGGAGTTGCAAAGAGCTGGGTGCAACTGATACTTTCACTTTAAAATTTGGCAGTATATGTGAGAGAATATGAAGTGATTACTTTGGCATGTTTGGATTATGGATATGATGCTTATTTCTTACTTTTTCTTCACTGTGGTTTTTTTTTTTCTATGACAAGGTATAATTTGGGGGAAAGGAAAAGCATTAATAAATATTTACTTATTTATCTGCCTGTTCTGGGTCTTGGTCACAGCCTGCAGAATCTGTATTTACAGGATGCAAACTCTTAGTTGTGGCGTGTGGAATATAGTTCATGGACCAGATATTGAACCTGGGCTACCTGCATTGAGAGCACTGAATCTAAGCTATCAGACCACCAGAGCAGTTCCCCCCCCCACTTTTCTGTTTTGTTTTTAAAGAAAAACATTTTAATAAGAACTCTGAAGGCAAAGAAGAACATATGCAATTTTCAGCATAGAATACATGAAATATTTACTAATTTCATGATATAGGATTTATTTCTTATTATTCAACCATTAAGTCTTCTGACCCCAGCTTGTAGAACCCCAAAAGGGTCTGATACTAAGACCATCCCAGGACCCCCTGCCACCTCAGTGGGGCTAGTCCTGGAGCAGCTGCTGTCCCAGGTGCTGAAGGAAGTGGCCCCACTCCTGCCCCCTCCACCTTCTCTGACTATTGAGGACTCTCTTCACCTCCGCTTCCTAGAACATCCTGATGAAAATGAAGTCCTGGGTCATGCCTCTCTGAGGGAAAATTTTTCTTTTTGGTTCTTAGCTTCAGGTCTGTTTCACAGCAGAGCAGCCTGTAACTGTGTAACAGATCTAACTATGGAGAATTTGAATTTGCTGAATCTTCTAATGGCAGGTTTCTTCAACAGCAGGTTTCCGCATGTCTCCAAACTTCAGTGTAACTTTTATGACTTTAAAGCATTTTAAATGTGAAAAAGTGATGCAAAAACAAGTGTGGAAATGAACGCACATTCAGTAGGGATGCTTACCAGATACTGAGTCAGTCATTTTGCACAAGCTTTTCTTTTCTTTTTTTTTTGGTCCATTTCTCACTATTTTTATTTTTTTAATTTTTATTAGTTGGAGGCTAATTACTTTACAATATTGTAGTATATACGGAATTTAGAAAGATGGTAATGATAACCCTATATGCAAAACAGAAAAAGAGACACAGATGTACAGAACAGACTTTTGGACTCTGCACAAGCTTTTCATAAATCTCCACAACATCGCAAGGTGGCTACTATTATGTAATAAAGGCACTGAGGCTTAGAGAGAGATTTTCCCCAACCCAGCCAAATAGCTAAAAATGGCAAACGTTTGTAAGGAGGGAGTGGTGGATCCAGGGTCATCTGACCCTGACTGCATCTAGCTCTCTGCTTCACCTTCCTTAAAAAGTCATGTTGTCGTCCTGATCCAAGATGGAGCTCCAGTATCATAACAAAATTTGCCCCCATTCCCCCACCCTCCCCCCGCCTCCCCCCGCCTCCCCCGCCAGGTTCACAGCGGCACCCATCGGCCTGGATCTGTCCAGGCCCCAGGGACCCCCTGCTGGCTCTCAGTGAGGCTTGGGACAGACGTGAGCTCCCGGATCAGGATCCCGTGCCCCTTGCAGTGGAAGCACAAAGTCTTAACCACTGCACTGCCAGCGAAGTCCCAGATTTATTCCTGGGAATCTGAAGTGAGGTGTCTATGGTTATGGCGGATCTCAGGCCAGAAGGTGGATGCGTCATTGGTGCCCGGCGCTCAGTGGCTCCACCCGCAGCCAAAGTCCGCCCTCCGCGCGCAGGATCAGCTCCGGCTTCCGGCGAGGCTCCTCCTCATCTGGCAGGACGCGGAAGCGCAGTAGCGTGAGCGCCAGGACCACTTTCATCTCGGTCATGGCGAATGTCTGCCCGATGCAGTTCCTATGGGCGGGAGCGGGGGCTCTGACTGCACCTGGAACCCTCATCTGGGCTCCGCAGCACCCGGCCCACAACTTACACGCACAGTGGTAGAGAAGGAAGCTAACCATGTCAGGAACCCCCTCGTGGGCTTGCATATCCCCAGACCCTTGCCCACACTCCAATCCTGAACTCAGACCAGAACACAGGGGAACCGGCCTCTCAGCACACTGTGGACCCCTCCTTGTGCCCCTCACCATTCCCTAGGCCCTTGCCATTATGTCTGGGGGAGGGGAGGGAAACACAGCCTTAAACTTCCCGTCTTCCTGACCCCTACAGTTAAGCCTGGAATCTCAGTCCCAGACCCCCGCTCCCACTACTCCATCCTCACCTCAAATGCCCAATGTCCTCACCTGGGACCCGCTGAGAAGGGGATAAAAGCCAGAGGTGACCTCCCCTTGATGTTTTCTGGCTCGAAGCGGAAGGGGTCATAGACCTGGGGGCAAGACAAGACAGGGTTCCTGGGTGGTATCTCCCAGAACATCCATCCTTAGAGAGGCAGATGTGTGTATAATGGGAGGGAAGTGATGTCTGATTGGCCAATCAGAATTCTGTAGTCGCCCTTGGGTCCGCCAAAGGGAATGGACAGGGGTGATGGAGGTATGGCGTCGCGGAGGCATCACCTCAGGGTCTGGCCACACAGATGGGTTGTGGTGGGTCCCGAAAATACTGATGAGGCAGATAACACCTGTGGGAGAGGAGGGACCAGTCAGAATTAGGTTCAACCTGCCTGATGGGCCCCCTTTCTGACCAGGAGCCTCATCCCACAGTCATTGTGAACACCTTTGGGGATGACCCGGCCGTCTGGAAGCATGATGTCCTGGGTACAGCAGCGAGAGATGACGGTGACTGGGGGGTGCAACCGCAGACTCTCCTTGATGCACATGGTCAGGAAGGGCAACTGAGTCAGGTCGTCCCTAAGGAACCCCCACGACAATTATTCAGGGAGCAAAAATAGACATGCCAGCTTCCAGCACTCCTACTGCCCTATAAGATCCCTTCTGTCTATGACATAATCATAGATGGATCAAATAGTGCCAAACCCATTACGTTGTATACATTAAATATGTACAACTTTTTCTTTGTCCATCACTGCTCAATAAGATGGTTTCTAAAAAGAAAGAAAAATCACAGAAGTACCAGACAAAATTTAGCCACATATTTTCAGAAGCTTTTCTAAGCAAAATATCAAATAACCAACCAAAAAGAAAGTTTACTAATTTGTTTAAAAATGAAATATTCTTTATGGTAAGACAGAAAAATCAAAAGGCAAATGAGAAAGAAATAAAAAGTCAGATTCAATGTTTACTCTTATTTATAACAGCACTAGGGATACTAGCTAATGAACTTAGAAGGGGGGAAAAGAGAGAAATGCCATTTGAAACATGGGGGTAAATGTGTCATTTTTGGCAGATAGTGGTTTTATACTTAGAAAATGAGAGAATTCACTGGAAAAGGTGAAAGTGAGAGTCACGTCCGACTCTTTGTGACCCCATGGACTATACCATCCATGGAATTCTCCAGGCCAGAATACTGGAGTGGGTAGCCTTTCCCTTCTCCTGTGGATCTTCCCAACCCAGGGATCGAGCCCAGGTCTCCCGCATTGTAGAGGGGTTGTTTACCAGCTGAGCCACAAGGGAAGCCGAAGAACACTGGAGTGGGTAGCCTATCCCTTCTCCAGAGAATTGTCCCAACCTGGGAATCAAACTGGGGTCGCCTGCATTGCAGGCAGATTCTTTACCAACTGAACTATCAGGGAAGCAACTGACTGCAAAACTGGTACAAATATTGAAGATAAGACCCAGTAATGGAACTGAATTCTTTTTCTTTATCCCCTTAATTTTGTGTGGTGATTTAAATTCTTAATAGCTGATATAGTTAGCTAGTTCTAAATCGGAAGACCACAAAACACCACCCCATGTCTCAGTATCACTCCTTTCCCTTCCTCACAGTTTGACTAATGGTTATTCTTTATGGATCCTTATCCTTCTAGGAGTACCTTTTTGCATTAATAATTATGCAGTATCATGCTGTATACCATACACATTGCTCTGTATCTTTTTCATGTAACAGTGTGTCAAGCTCTTCTTGTACATCTCTTGGGACTTGTGTCCAAAATAAGGCCTTTCCTACTCTGGAGCTATAAAATAATTTCCCCTGGTTTCCTCTAAGAGAGCCTTTAAGACTCGTTTATTTTATTATTTTCTGAAAAAATTATTTATTTGTTTGGTTGCAGCAGGGCTTAGTTGCATCAGATCTTTGTTGTGTCAGGCGGGATCTTTCACTGGGCCCATGGACTCTGTTTAGCTGCGTGTCGGCTTAGCTGCTATTGCACACATGGGATCTTAGTTCCCCGACCAGGGATCAAACCTAAGTCTCCTGCATTGCAAGGTGAATTCTTAACCACTGGACCACTAGGGATGTCCCAAGGCTCTTTTATTTTCTATTTTAAATATTTGATTAGTGTATATATTATTTTCTTATAAGACATAAGACCATGTTGAATTAACCTTTTTCCATGTAGCTCTCCAGTTGTTACAAGAGTTTTTAGTATAAATGATCTTTCTTTGTCCTGTTGATATGAGACCATATCTAGCACTTACTATGTTCACTGGGCAAGAAATTTATACCAATAAATTATTAGTTTTTCTTTAGAAATAATATAATAGATGAAAGAAAAGATGGTGATGATATAAAATATCTGGAAGACATGTGAATGTCTATATTCCAAATGAACTTATAAATGTTTCTCAATCCAGATAGACTATATGATTCACCATAGGAACAAGAGGTACCTAAGGGTTTGTTTAGCAAAAGCTGCCTAAGATTTCTATGCTAAAATTTTAGACTCTATTAAAAGCTTAAAGATTATGTGAATATCTAAAAATGGATATCCATTCCATACTCTGGAATAGCATGTTAATATTATTAAATAATCTGTTTTCCACAAACCTATCATATCAAACCCCATCCTGGTCCATGCACACTGGGAGTGTCCTGACCTGGGACTATTCTCCCACCAGGCTGGGAGATCCTGGAAGGCAAAGCTGGGGCTGGTCCTTCCTGAGTCCAGGACACACAATGAGATGGGGAGAATTGGAGAGGGCATAGAACTGGGGAGAGGGAGGCAGTTTTGCAGTGTTTCCTAAATGGGGAATAGATGGAAGAAGATGCAGATATTCCTGGAAAGGAGTTGAATGACTTTAGTCCTCAGGTGTTCCTTTTAAATCCTGGACTAAATAATATGAGGAATTAGGATATGAGGAAATAGAATGAAGATTTTTGAAAACACGTGACTTCAGAGAGAAAAGTAAAGAAGTGGAGGGAAAGTTCATTTACTGAATAGGTGCTCACTGGTATCACCTGCCCTCACAAATTGTTGCTAGTTAATGCAGGACTTCCTATCCCCCAAACCTGCAAACTTTTCCCAGACCCTGTCTCTGGGATCTTCTCACATTCCCACTAAGAAATAAGGACAGAATCCACAAGAATATTTTCACTCTTCCAAAACCAGGAAGCAGGGGCTCAGAAAAAGGCCACGAAGACTTGCACTCACCATTCAATCTCTTTAGACTCACGGTCCTTCAGGAGCTCTCGCACCTCCTGCCGGCAGCGCTCCTGATATTCTGGGTGTTTTGCAAGGTTGTACAGGACCCAGGAGAGGCCACTGGCTGTGGTGTCATGGCCTGAGGAGCATCCAGAGAGGCCTGGGTCTCTGGCCTACTTCAGCACTACAATCTGGACAGCACCCTCACCTTAGCCCATGGGGGGATGCGGAGGGATGGCATGATCCAGGGTCCACTTGCCAAGTTCCTGGGTTGGTGGAGAGACCCACCCCCCTGTGTAGTTCCACACTGGGACCCTCACCTTCAAACATGAAGGTGTCAGCTTCAGCTCGGATGTCTTCATCTGATAATCCCTTCCCATCTTCATCCTGGAGAGAAAGCAAGATTCCCAGATTCACACAAGTTCTGAGGGCCACTAAGCCTAAACTGAGACAATCTCTGAAGCTCCATCGTCCATCTAGAAACCCAAGCTCAACCTGAAGTCCTAGACCTTCTTTGCTCAGTACCACCAGATGCCCCACCCACAGACCTCCTCCTTGAACTCTTTGCCTCCTATGGCATCCATGGTAAAAGGAATCAATGATTCATAAATATTTTCATGTTCCTACATGATGTAACCTGGGTTACAGGATGACTGATGACAAGTTTACCTTAGAAGTAGAGATTAAAACCCATTCTTAATGCCTCCTGGAGATAAGGAATGGGTTGTACACCTGTAGAACATGCAAACTTTGCCTTCTCAGTGAAGAGGTTCTGTTTAAGTTCCAAAACAACCTCTTCTCATCTCTGTTGTGTTCTTGTCTATTCTTCTCTCCTCTCCACTATTTTCTCTTCCCCTCCACACCCCTCCCTTCCCTTCCCTCCTCTCTCTTTCTCCTTCTCCCTTCCCTCCTCAAACAAAGGGAAAAAGGAGAAGAAGTCCTGTGTATGTTCCAAATTTCAAAAACTGGAGGTAAAACCACTACAATATTGTAAAGTAATTATCCTCCAATTAAAATAAATAAACTGTTCTTTATCTTTCTGGCTTACTTCACTCTGTATAATGGGCTCCAGTTTCATCCATCTCATTAGAACTGGTTCAAATGAATTCTTTTTAATGGCTGAGTAATATTTCATGGTGTATATGTACCACAGCTTCCTTATCCATTCATCTGCTGATGGGCATCTAGGTTGCTTCCATGTCCTGGCTATTATAAACAGTGCTGCGATGAACACTGGGGTACACGTGTCTCTTTTAATTTTCATTTTTATAACCTACTGTTACCTTGCAAAAAAAGACCCTATTTTTAAAGCAAATTTCATATATATATTTTATAATTTTTGTGATTTTTTAATATTGTATTTTTGAGAGTCTAACTTCTACACTAGATTTTTAATCTTTGCTTTTTGGTACTTGTTACCGATTTTGTACCTTTAAGAATCTAATCTTCAGTACCCATTTTAACTTAGGAGTGTGATTACTGGCTTGATTGCTCTCTTCCCTTTTGACTCTCCTTTCTCTCCCCCAGGTCACCTCTATCTCCTCCGTCCCCCTTCTCTTCTCTACCTGAATCTGTGAATCTCTGTGGGTGTTCTGGGCCATGGAGAACACTTAGGGAACTGATTACTGGCTAGATCTGTCTCTTTCCTTTTGATTCCCCCTCTTCTCCTCCTGGTCACCTCTATATCCTTCTTCCCTCTTCTCTTCTCTATGTAACTGTGAACTTCTCTGAGAGTTCCAGACTGTGGAGAACACATAGGGAGTTGATTACTGGCTAGATTGCTCTCTCCGCTTTTGATTTCTCCCTCTTGGTCACCTCTATCTCCCTCCTCTCCCTTCTCCATGTAACTCTGTGAACCTCTCTGGTGTCCCTCACTGTGGAGAATCTTTTCACCATTAACCTAGATGTTTTATCGTTGGTGCTGTATGGATGAAGAAGTCTTGAGGCTACTTTAAGAATAAGACTGAAAGCCAGAGGCAGGAGGCATAAATCCAAAACTTGAGAACACTGGAAAACTCCTGATTCCAGGGAACATTAACCGACAAGAGCTCATCCCAAAGCCTCCATACAGACACTGAAACCAAGCTCTACCCAAGAGCCAACAACTTTCAGGGCAAGACATACCAAGCTAATTCTCCAACAACGCAGGAACATAACCCTGAGCATTAAAATACAGGTGGCCAAAAGTCACACTAAACCCATAGACATCTCAAAACTCACTACTGGACACTTCATTGCACTCCAGAGAGAAGAGATCCAGCTCCACCAACCAGAACACCGACGCAAGCTCCCCTAAGCAGGAAACCTTAACAAGGCACTCGTTCAACCCCACCCACAGGGAGGAATATCCACAATAAAGAGGAACCACACACTTCCAGCATACAGAAAGGCCACCCCAAACACAGCAATATAAACAAGATGAAAAGGCAGAGGAATATTCAGCAGGTTAAGGGACATGATAAATGCCCACCAAACCAAACAAAAGAGGAGGAGATAGGGAGTCTACCTGAAGAAACAATTCAGAATAATGACAGTAAAAATGATCCAAAATCTTGAAAACAAAATGGAGTTACAGATAAATAGTTTGGAGACAAGGATTGAGAAGATGCAAGAAAAGTTTAAAAAGGACCTAGAAGAAATAAAAGAGTCAATCATATAGGGTTATCATTACCATCTTTCTAAATTCCATATATATGCGTTAGTATACTGTATTGGTCTTTATCTTTCTGGCTTACTTCACTCTGTATAATGGGCTCCAGTTTCATCCATCTCATTAGAACTGATTCAAATGAATTCTTTTTAATGGCTGAGTAATATTCCACTATAATATTGTAAAGTAATTAGCCTTCAACTAATAAAAATAAATGGGAAAAAAAGAGTCAATCAATCATGAATAATGCAATAACTGAGATCAAAAGCACTCTGGAGGGAACCAACAGTAGAATAACTGAGGGAGAAGATAGGATAAGTGAAGTGGAAGATAGAATGGTGAAAATAAATGAAGCAGAGAGGAAAACAGAAAAAAGAATTTAAAGAAATGAGGACAACCTCAGAGACCTCTGGGACAATGTTAAATGTCCCAACATTCGAATCACAGGAGTCCCAGAAAAGAAGACAAAAAGAAACACCATGAGAAAATACCTAAGGAGATAATAGTTGAAAACTTCCCTAAAATGGGGAAGGAAACAGTCACCCAAATCCAAGAAACACAGAGGGTCCCAAACAGGATAAACCCAAGGCAAAACACCCCAAGACACATATTAATCAAATTAACAAAGATCAAACACAAAGAACAAATATTAAAAGCAGCAAGGGAAAAGCAGCAAATAACACACAAGGGAATTCCCATAAGGATAACAACTGATCTTTCAATAGAAACTCTTCAGGCCAGAAGGGAATGGCAGGACATACTTAAATTGATGAAAGAGAAAAACCCACAACTCAGATTACTGTACCCAGCAAGGATCTCATTCAAATATGAAGGAGAAACCAAAAGTTTTACAGACACGCAAAAGCTGAGAGAATTCAGCACCACCAAACCAGCTCTTCAACAAATGCTAAAGGATTTTCTCTAGACAGGAAACACAGAAAAGGTGTACAAACTGGAACCCAAAACAACAAAGTTAATGACAACTGGATCATACTTATCAATAATTACCTTAAATGTAAATGGGTTGAATGCCCCAACCAAAAGACAAAGACTGACTGAATGGATACAAAAACAAGACCCCTATATATGCCGTCTACAAGAGACCCACCTCAAAACAAGGGACACATATAGACTGGAAGTGAAGGGCTGGAAAAAGATATTTTATGCAAATGGAGACCAAAAGAAAGCAGGAGTAGCAATACTCATATCAAATAAAATAGACTTTGAAATCAAGGCCATGAAAAGAGACAAAGAAGGCACTAAAAAGTGATCAAAGGATCAATCCAAGAAGAAGATATAACAATTATAAATATGTATGTACTGAACATAGGAGCACCGCAATGTGTAAGGCAAATGCTAACGAGTATGAAAGGGGAAATTAACAATGATACAATAATCGTGGGAGACTTTAATACCCCATTCACACCTATGGATAGATCAACTAAATATAAAATTAGCAAGGAAACACAAACTTTAATGATACAATGGGCCAGTTAGTCCTAATTGATATCTATAGGACATTTCACCCCAAAACAATGAATTTCACCTTTTTTTTCAAGTGCATACGAAACCTTCTCCAGGACAGATCACATCCTGGGCCACAAATCTAGCCTTGGAAAATTCAAAAAAACTGAAATCATCTCAAGCATCTTTTCTGATCACAATGTGTTAAGATTAAATGTCAACTACAGGAAAAAAACTATTAAAAATACAAAAATATGGAGGCTAAAAAACATGCTTCTGAATAACCAACAAATCACAGAAGAAATAAAAGAATAAATCAAAATATGCATAGAAATGAATGAAAATGAAAACACAACAACCCAAAACCTATGGGATTCAGTAAAAGCAGTGCTAAGGGGAAGGTTCACAGTAACACAAGCTTACCTCAAGAAACAAGAGAAAAATAAAATAAACAACCTAACTCTACACCTAAAGCAACTGGAAAAAGAAGAAATGAAGAACTCCAAGGTTAGTAGAAGGAAAGAAATCATAAAAATTAGGGCAGAAATAAATGAAAAAGAAACAAAGGAGACGATAGCAAAAAACAACAAAACTAAGAGCTGGTTCTGGGAAAACTGGTCAACCCCTTGTAAAAGAATGAAACTAGAACACTTTCTAACACCGTACACAAAAACAAACTCAAAGTGGATTAAAGTTCTAAACGTAAGACCAGAAACTATAAAAGTCCTAGAGAAAACATAGGCAAAACACTCTTTGACATAAATCACAGCAGGATCCTCTATGACCCACCTCCCAGAGTAATGAAAATAAAAGCAAAAATAAACAAATGGGACCTAATTAAACTTAAAAGCTTTTGCACACTGAAGGGAACTATAAGCAAGGTGAAAAGACAGCCTTCAGAATGGGAGAAAATAGTAGCAAATGAAGCAACTGACAAAGAATTAATTTCAAAAATATACAAGCAGATCCTGCAGCTCAATTCCAGAAAAATAAACGGCCTAATAAAAAAAAACGGGCCAAAGAACTAAACAGACATTTCTCCAAAGAAGACATACAGATGGCTAGCAAACACATGAAAAGATGCTCAACATCACTCATTATTAGAAAAATGCAAATCAAAACCACAATGAGGTACCATCTCAAGCCGGTCAGAATGGCTGCTATCAAAATGTCTACGAACAATAAATCCTGGAGAGGGTGCAGAGAAAAGGGGACTCTCTTACTCTGTTGGTGGGAATGCAAACTAGTACAGCCACTATGGAGAACAGTGATGAGATTCCTTAAAAAACTGGAAATAGAACTGCCATATGACCCAGCAATCCCATTGCTGGGCATACACACTGAGGAAACCAGAACTGAAAGAGACACGTTCATCGCAGCACTGTTTATAATAGCCAGGACATGGAAGCAGCCTATATGTCCATCAGCAGACGAATGGATAAGAAAGGTGTGGTACATATACACAATGGACTATTTACGCAGCCATTAAAAAGAATACATTTGAATCAATTCTAATGAGGTGGATGAAACTGGAGTCTATTATACAGAGCGAAGTAAGCCAGAAAGAAAAACACCAATACAGTATACTAATGCATACATACAGAATTTAGAAAGATGGTAATGATGACCCTATATGCGAGACAGCAAAAGAGACACAGATGTATAGAAGTCTTTTGGACTCTGTGGGAGAAGGTGAGGGTGGCATGATTTGAGAGAATAGCATTGAAACATGTACATTATCATATGTGAAACAGATCACCAGTCCAGGTTCGATGCTTGAGACAGGGTGCTCAGGGATGGTGCACTGGGATGACCCTGAGGGATGGGATGGGGAGGGAGGTGAGAGGGGGGTTCAGGATGGGGAACACATGTACACCCATAGTGGATTCATGTCAATGTGTGGCAAAACCCACTACAGTATTGTAAAGTAATTAGCCTCCAATCAAAATGAATTAATTAAAAAATTAAAAAAAATGGAAGGTATTTGTTCTGTAACATTAAGCATGGCTACACTGGAAGATAAAGTGATAGTGGAGCTCTCAGAGGAACTTGGGGTTGGGGAACAGAGACACCATTCTACTCTGGCTACTTGGCCTGCCATAAGTAATAAATGGATTCTTATGATCCAGTGTTCTGTATCTATACATGGATATACACAGTCTATTTCTGTAGTAGACTAACTTACTGATTTGGAAGTAGAGTAAAATCTCAGGCCTTCACAGTTTCAGTCCCCTGCAGGCTGCACCCCACGTGTGTGTGTGTTAGTCACTCAGTCCTGTCCGACTCTTTGCAACCCCATGGACTGAACCCCATCAAGCTCCTCTGTCCATGGAATTCTCTAGGCAAGACTACTGGAGTGGGTTGCCACTTCCTACTTCCGGGGATCTTCCTGACCTGGGGATTGAACCTGGGCCTCCTGCACTGGAGGTGGATTCTTTACTGTGTGAGCCACAAGGGATGCCCTGTGCGTTCCCATGGTCATCTCTAAAACATACCCCTGACCCAGCCCTTCCTTCAACAAGAGTCTCACATGGCTGCCCAGCACCCTCTGCATCCAGTTCAAGCTCTTTGATTAAATCAAGTTCCCAAGGTCTATACCGCTTCTTGAATTCAGATCCCAGAGGAGCCCACCTTGGTCAGCAGGAGTACATCAATAAAGTCCAAAGTCTTGGTCTTCTCCTTTTCCTTGAGGAAGTCCTCAATACCTTCCTTGGGGAGGGTGCGGCGCCGCTCCTGGATGACGGCATCTGTGAAGTCGTGCACCAGGCGGCAGGCCCTGCGGAAGCGTCGCCCATCAGGGGTGAGGTAATACAGGAAGTCCATGTGCAGGAAGAGCTGCTGACACCGTTTTGCCACAAGCGCGCTGAGCTCCAAGATGGCCGCGATATAATCACTGGGCTTCCTACAGGATGAGAGCGTGAAAATGCAACAATGTCTGAAATAAACTTTGAACAGAACCCTCTTCTCCTCAAACACCTTCCATGGCTCTCTGGAAAGCTCAGGAGAAACTTCATATCCTCTTTGGTTTCAGAATGTCCTTAAGATATAAAGATGCCCTTGCCTCCACCCTTATTTTCAAGATGTCTCCTCACTATTGCACATACCTTGCTCTTCCTAGCGTCCTGGCCTTTATCAAACAGTTCTACCTACCTAAAAGGATGGCATCTTCTCTTTCCCCTTCTTGTTCCTCAATGTCCAGATCTGACACACCTGCTCCAAGAAGACCTTTCTGATTGTCCTGGTCAACCCTTCCTTACCCATCTATTCCCATGGGTCTGTGGCTCATGATCCCCAGGCCCGTTCGTGAGACTCACTCTTGGCAATTGCTCTCATAACTGAAGACACATTTCTGCAGACTGTCCAGGGTCATGAGGCTGATGTGTTCAAACATGTCCAGATGTGTGTGGCCCTCTGTGATTAGACGCTGCCACTTGGCCTGGACAGAGAAGGGGACACAGCAGAGGTTGAGAACTGCCTCCTTGGTGCCCTTTCCTAACCCCAGATACCAGGATGCACTCCCTGGACTCTGTCTCCTGGTCCCAGGCACCCACCAGGCTCACGGAGGAGTGAAAACTGTTACTATTAGGACATGAAGTCTCCATGACCGGGAGTCCGAAGATCTGGGTTCTGTAATCCTGACTCTACCTCCCAACTCTGTGTGCATGAGTGTGAGCTTGGTTACTCAGTCGTGTCTGACTCTGTGTCTGAACTTTGGACTGTGCCCCCCTCTGCCCCCACAACAGGCTCCTCTGTCCTTGGGATTTTTCAGGCAGGAATAGTATAGTGGGTTGCCATTTTCTCATCTAGGGGATGTTACCAACCCAGGGATCCAACCCACATCTCCTGAGTCTCCAGCATTGTAGGCAGATTCTTTACCTGTTGAGCCCATGCTTTGTGCACTGTTGGTCAACTTTTCATAAAGTAAGTGCTAACAAATGTTAGGTTTCATCCTTTTCATTGTTATAAGTTGATTCGGAAAATGATCCCTATGTTGATAGAGATAGTCCTCCATGGGCCCTGAGTACTCCTGCACTTTTTTTTTTGGTTTTGCCAAAAAATTGTAAGACCCCTATGTTCTTTACCTGGGCCATTTCTCAGAGCTGTGTTTGTAGCAAACAACCTTGAGAAGTGAGGTAATGTGTCCCCCTGGAAAATATCAAGCTTGCTTCTAACTGCTATAAATGTCACAGAGTTCCTAAACCTTATATTCCCTCCCCTGTGATATATGAGTAGACATACATAGAAGCCCACCTGTGTTATTTGCATGAAATTTGGTGACTTGGATGAAGGATGCAAACCCACAAGAAGCATGTGTTGTTTGCTGGGCTAACCTTTGTTTATGACCCAGGAGTCTCACGTATTCTGGCAGAATCCAGGAAACAATCACAAGCTCCCTTGTCAGCTTGCAAGTATGAAAAAAAAAAATCGCAGGCACTTCACAAAAACCTGTGCTCCAGTTTTTTGCTTTCCTATGTGTATATCAAAGCCCTTTGCAATGTAACTTTTCAGTAACTCTACTTGGAGGTGGAGCCTCTTTCACCATACTTTGATTCTGAGCTGGCCTTGGACTTTCTTTGGTCAACAGACTGTGGTGAAAATGATGAGGTGATCACTCCAAACCTAGACCCCAAGGGGGCACTGCAGCTTTCTCCCAGTCTTTTCATACCCTGCCTCTACCAGGTGAACCAGCCTGAGATGCCTTTTGAAGGCAGAGAATCACATGAAAGCAAGTCTATTTGCCCTACCTGAGGTCATGCTAGATCAGCTTGTAGCCACCCAAGCTTCAAACCTCTGAGAGGACTGACCCCAGACCAGCAATGCTTCCTATCTGTATGGTCAGGCCACCCAAGACAGCTGTCCTCTTGTTCTCTGTACATCCCAGGCTTGACCAGTCCCTGCTTCACCTACCACTCCCTGCTTCACCTACTCTTACTCATGGAGCCTAATCAGTAAATGTCGACATACTTGCTCTCAGCCACAGATACACATGATGGGATATCACTCCAGGACCTTGCTTCAGACACATAAGATCCCCTTATCCATTAAATCACTGATGTACATCTGTGTTATTGACTCCAGCTCTTTCTTCAGTCTTGAGTCTTGCAGTGCTTGCAGGGTGCAGTCCAACACGACCAGACCCACAGCAGATCACTGGCACATGAGTGGCCCCATCCACATCCAGAGAAACCAGTCAACTGACTCACAGTCTCGCTGTGCATACTAAACCCTTATAGTTTTCAAGTGATTCGTTACTCAGAAATAACTACTGCCTGATATTCATTATTATCATCAAATATGTCTCAAGATTCTAAGGCGTCTGTGAAGGTAAAACAGAAGCTAACACCTTCTGAGCATCTACTATGTGCCAGGGACATGGCTCCATTATGATATCTTGAAAGTGAAAGTGTTACTCTCCGACATAAATCACAGCAGGATCCTCTATGACCCACCTCCCAGAATATTGGAAATAAAAGCAAAAATAAACAAATGGGACCTAATGAAACTTAAAAGCTTTTGCACTACAAAGGAAACTATAAGCAAGGTGAAAAGACAGCCCTCAGATTGGGAGAAAATAATAGCAAACGAAGAAACAGACAAAGGATTAATCTCAAAAATATACAAGCAACTCCTGAAGCTCAATTCCAGAAAAATAAATGACCCAACCAAAAAATGGGCCAAAGAACTAAACAGACATTTCTCCAAAGAAGACATACAGATGGCTAACAAACACATGAAAAGATGCTCAACATCACTTATCATCAGAGAAATGCAAATCAAAACCACAATGAGGTACCATTACATGCCAGTCAGGATGGCTGCTATCCAAAAACCTACAAGCAATAAATGCTGGAGAGGGTGTGGAGAAAAGGGAACCCTCTTACACTGTTGGTGGGAATGCAAACTAGTACAGCCGCTATGGAGAACAGTGTGGAGATTCCTTAAAAAACTGGAAATAGAACTGCCATATGACCCAGCAATCCCACTCCTGGGCATACATACCGAGGAAACTAGATCTGAAAGAGACACGTGCACCCCAATGTTCATCGCAGCACTGTTTATAATAGCCAGGACATGGAAGCAACCTAGATGCCCATCAGCAGATGAATGGATAAGGAAGCTGTGGTACATATACACCATGGAATATTACTCAGCAATTCAAAAGAATTCATTTGAATCAGTTCTAATGAGATGGATGAAACTGGAGCCCATTATACAGAGTGAAGTAAGCCAGAAAAATAAAGAACATTACAACATACTAACACATATATATGGGATTTAGAAAGATGGTAATGATAACCCTATATACAAAACAGAAAAAGAGACACAGATGTACAGAACAGACTTTTGGACTCTGTGGGAGAAGGTGAGGGTGGGATGTTTCGAGAGAACAGCATCAAAACATGTATATTATCTATGGTGAAACTGATCACCAGCCCAGGTTGGATGCATGAGACAAGTGCTCGGGCCTGGTGCATGGGGAATACCCAGAGGGAGCGGGTAGAGAGGGAGGTGGGAGAGGGGATTGGGATGGGGAATACATGTAAATCCATGGCTGATTCATGTCAATGTATGACAAAAGCCACTACAATATTGTAAAGTAATTAGCCTCCAATAATAAAAATAAATGAAAAAAAAAAAGTGAAAGTGTTAGTCATTCAGTCACATACGACTCTCTGTGACCCCATGGACTGTAGCCTGACAGGCTCCCCTGTCCATGGAATTCTCCAGGCAAGAACACTGGAGAATGGCAACACTGGGTTGCCATTTCCTTCTCCAAGGGATCTTCCTGACCCAGGGATTGCAGGCAGATTCTTTGCCATCTGAACCACCAGGGAAGCTCAGCTTGCAGGATATCTTGACCACCCTGCAAAGCAGGGATCATATTACACTCTTTTTATAGCCAAGGACACTGAGGCTGAGAAAGGAAGAATGATGGACTTGAGACAATCAGAAGAGGGAGAAATCCAGACAAGACGTCTCTGCGTCCCTGTTGTCCCCCAGACTCCAGATGGGACCATGGGTTCAAGAGACTCACATGCATGATGTCTGTGCTCTTGGTGAAAATCTTCATATAGGGCTTCAGGATGTTGAAGTGGAAGGCGGGCGTCAGCAGGCGACGGTGCCTGTTCCACTTGTCACCAGCACTCAGCAGGAGCCCATCCCCTAGCAGAGACAGCCATGGGGATTGAGCAAAGAAAGACCTTCCCCTGGGTCCCCAGGGTCATCCCCAACCCCCTTCACAAACAGTTACTCACCCAGCCAGGGCTTCAGAAAGTCATAGAAGACCACATCCTTGGGTGCAGCGGCAGCTGACATGAATGAGGACCATCAGGGACCAAGGAGAGGGGGAGGGGAGGCTCCCAGCCAGGAGTCTGCATTCCCTCTCCAAGCCCAACATACCAGACCGGGACCAAGAGTGCAGGAAGCTGGGAGGGGAGAGGAGACCAGACCAGGCCGCAGCACAGAACAGAGCAAAGGCGGAGCCCATAGACACACTCACAGTGCTTAGACACAGCCCAGCCTGAGACATGACTGGACATTGCATCTTCTGACCTTACAAAACACCTTTACAGGGACCTAGGACACCACACCTGCCCCAGCACTGGCCCCTCCTGAGACATCTGACCTGGCCCCATGTCTTAACAAGTCCTAACAGGCCACACCATGAATGGCACAATATGACATGACGCAGAATGCTTTGCCATGGGCCTGAAGACCATCTGACATGACCTCGGTGTGCCCCAGGTGGACCCCAGACAGGACCTGAATACACTGATGACACGGGCCTTAACCAGAGCCTAAGACCTGCATCAGGCAAGACTCACATAAGGTCTTGGGCATTTTGCAGAGTGACCCTGGAGTCCCAGACCTCAGACTAACACCCACAAGTGACCAGCAGGAGAACCAGGCAATCTCTAACAGCATCTCAGACAAGAACCAGAGAGGCTCCAAGATGTCTCACATGTCCTTGGCCACAGATGAGCTCTAGACATGACTGAGAACATCTCTGAGCTCAGATTTAAACACACACCAGGTATCACTAGGTATAACACACACCAACTGTAGCCAGAATCCACGTAGAAACATAAATCTGATCAGACGTGGCCATTCAGCAGACATTGCACAGATATAACTGGAGATCATGCAGCTGGGATTCTGCAGTGGGAGACAGTGGCATCTTTGCTATGCCCCCCTCTGCCTGCATCCTGGTCACTTGTACAACTAGAGGCAACACAGAGACCATGGCAATGGGCAAGCTATGGCCAGGGAGGCGTCTACCTGGAGCAAAGAGCACAGGCTTGATGCAGGTGGGGTGGAAGATGCGGATGATTGGGTGCCAGGGCCCCATCCACCAGCAGCATGCATCCCCATAGGTGCTGGCCAGGCCCTGTGTGTACAGGAGACCTTCCTCTGAGCTCTGAATCTGGAGAGGAACAAATAGAACCCAATTCACACTCTTCTAGGCTGCCAGAGGGAAGGACCTCCAGGGCAGAGATCCAGAGCTGGGACAATGAATCACTTCCAGCAGCTGCTCCTCTGTCCTCAGCCTCCTGCCACCCTCTCTCCCCTTATCCTCCATACGTGATAATTGGGGTCCCTTGAGTATAAGGATAGGAAGGGTCTTTCCCTGTTTGGATCCCAAACACCGTGTTCCCCTGACTTCTCTTCCATCCCCATATTCCTGATAAGGAGACTGAGGCTCTGAACAATGGAGTCTGTTGCCCACGTTCTCTCAGACAATAAACCTGAGACACGTGCCCACATCTGTCTGAACCCAGGGTCTGTGTTCTTAACCATCAAATCACTCTGAACCTCAAGACAACAGCTTAGAGGACCCTTAAACAACCTCCAAGACTGGATACTCAGAGTTTCAGGGACACTCTGAATGGGTCCTATGACACAGGCTAGGGAAATCAAAGGAAATCCCGTGTCTTTTCCTGAAAATGTTGTCAATGAGCTCACTTTTCCATGGGGGTTGAGCTTGTTGGATTCAGTGTTGCCAAGACGATAGGGAAGCCACCACAGAGGAACAGAGAACTAAACAATGAAAACAGATTTCTTATGATATTATATAGACATGGATATATCTGGGTCTGAAGATACCCCTCCTTGGACTTCACAGTCACTTAATTCCTTTTCTTTCCATAGATCATACAGGGTGGCATTTCCACCACTAACAGCTGAAGGAGACTTCAGCAGCCAGAGAGAGCTGGGGCCCTTCTCATGTTCACTCTGCATTCTGGGGTCTGAACCCAGGTCTCTGTTACATGCTGCCTGTTCCCCTGCTTACCTGGTCATCTGTCTGCGGATGGGAGGGGCAGGGGACAAGGGAAGAGAGCCAGGGTGGGGTGGAGTCTCCTCAGGAAGATTCCTGGCATCTGGAGAAGGAGGGCACTGATCTAGAAGTGGACCAGCTCCAAGACAGGGGGAAAGAAAGTGACCCACCAGAGAGGTGGATGTCATGTGAATAGCAACTCAGATGTACACCAGCCATAAGCCGTCATTGCTACTCCTCCAGGAAGCCTTCCAGCATCCCTCAGAAGAGAACCTTGCTTCTTTTCTGGGTTTGCAGAGCTCATTTCCCTCTGGCCAGTTCCTGACCACACCAGGTCACAGATCTATTTCTCTGCCTCAATCTGAATCTTCAAGTCCTGTCTTTTACCCAGGACACCAGGGGTGGGGGTGTAAATGGCAGTGAGAGAGAGCAAGGAGGAGGCTGTGAGATTGGGATGATCAATGCATGAAGGAAAGAGGAAGATGGCAAGAGAGGAGGGGAGGGGGTTGGGGTCCTTTAGGGGCCACATGGAAGCTTGGCGGGGAGGGGCTGGAAGCCCTGAGGTGTGTCATGGCACCCACCACCACAAGCTCTGCCTGGGTACCTGAGGCACTGGCGAAAGTCCGGATGCAGTCAGGGTGGCAGAAAACGACCAGGGGGATGATGGGGCCCATCCACATCAAGTAACCGTGGGGGTAGTTGGTCACCAGCTGAGTTACTTTGCTCAAGCCCTGCTCCGTGGGGGAAACCTGTGAGCAAGGTAAGGGCCGTCACTCTGCAGGAGAGTCCACTGCAGTGGACAGAGTGTGGGATCCTGCACAGATGGAGGGAATCTCTCCTTTCTCCTTCCCTCTGGGGGAGGAAGGGACCTGGAGGCTCTCTAAGTCCTAAGGGTGTATCCCAGGGCACAGGGAGAAGACAGGCTGTCTGCCCGCAGGGAGGCAGATCTTGGCTTGAGAAGACACATTTTTCTTGTCCTGGGAGTGGTCCCAGTGCAAGGGCAATCTAAGAAGGAGGTCCTCAGTGGGCAGCTTTGTGGGTAGCAGGGTGACTGGGCTTTAGTCCAACCCCATCCCATGTTTTTCCTGCTCCACCTGGCTTCTGATTTCTTCCATGGCAAGGGTTCTGCAGACCTCTGACCTTATAGCCCTGGCCATCCCCCAGGGACAGACATGAACTCTGCCTGCTAACCCAAGGGGGAACATGATCTATAACCTTCGCTGCTCAGGCTCCGTGCAGAGTGCATCCTGTCTGTTTGTGAGTTATGGGCATGCCCTTCAATTGTGCCATTTTCAAAAGAAGAAACGGATGCCATATCCCCTCAAAGGGGAAGAAGTGTGGGTTGCCTCCTAGTGAAGCACCCTCTCCCTCACGATGCTCCATTCAAACCTGACAAATACCCCGAGGTACTCTAGGCAGGTGACATAGATCATTTTCACCTTTGTGACTTGCTCCCCTCTCCCAAGGCCCTAAGGTGAGGATTCAAAGCCCAGAGAGGATGAAACTGGAGCCCATTATACAGAGTGAAGTAAGCCAGAAAGATAAAGATCATTACAGTATACTAACACATATATATGGAGTTTAGAAAGATGGTAATGATAACCCTATATACAAAACAGAAAAAGAGACACAGATGTACAGAACAGACTTTTGGACTCTGTGGGAGAAGGCGAGGGTGGGATGTTTTGAGAGAACAGTATTGAAACATGTATATTATCAAGGGTGAAAAGGATCACCAGCCCAGGTTGGATGCATGAGACAAGTGCTCGGGCCTGGTGCACTGGGAAGACCCAGAGGGATGGGGTGGGGAGGGAGGTGGGAGGGGGGATCGGGATGGGGAACACATGTAAATCCATTGCTGATTCATGTCCATGTATGACAAAAACCACTACAATATTGTAAAGTAATTAGCCTCCAACTAATAAAAATAAATGAAAAAAAAAACCATAAAAAACAAACAAACAAACAAAAAACCCCCCCAAAGCCCAGAGAGGGGGCGTGGCTCAGCTGAAGTCACACAGAAGAGTGACTGAACCGGTCTCCACGGCCAAGCCCTTGGAGGCAGGGAAGGCCGAACTGGAGAACTTTGTAACATTCCTGCTGCCTCCAGGGCTCGCTGAGACCAGAAGATCTGGAACCTCAGCAAATCTTCACGGTGAGCTTTGGACACCCTCCGCTGTGAACGCTGCCTTAATGAATAGTAACTGCAATAAGTCCTCCCCCAAGTTGTAGTTCTCATCCCAGGCATGAAAGGAAAAGTTGTCTGCGAGATAGGGGGAGCTGAATATAATCCCTCTGACCTTGACTGAGGGAGATGATGGCAAGTTAATCACCTCGGTCATCAAGCATTTGTTTTGAGTGCTTACATCGCTCCAGTCCTGGTCTGGGCACCGTAGTGTCTGCTCCCCCAAACCATCATCAAATTGGGAGGTGGTTACTACGTGATTGGACGATTACCCGTTTCATTCATCCTGAGTGGGGTCAAGTCATAAGTCACAGTCTGGGGCACAAGCTAGGCAGGTGTGGAGGTGGGGTAGGTCTAAGAAGGTTTCTGAAAGAGGAAGTGAGTAGCTGACTTTATCTAGATTGGGCAACGGGCCTATTGGGACATCTTTGGGAGAGGGATGAGAGTTAAATTAGAGGAAGGGGTCCTGGACAGGGGAGGGGGTCGGCAGCTGTGCTCCTGTAGGTGGGAATGGGGAGGTGGTAGTTATTTCCATTAGGAAAGCTGTGGCTCAGAGCAAGACACACGGATATGGGTCATGTGCAGAGCAGACGCTGGATGGCGGATCTTATCAGGTGCATAATGTGTGGGAGTCAGGCAGGGAATGGACCCCAAAGCAGGCTAGGACTGGAAGGACAGGATGTGGGGAAGGTCTCGATGGCAGAGTAGAGGGATTAATGAGTGAGGGAAGAGGGGGTTCCTTGGCCTCCCTGTCTTCTCTGC
This sequence comes from Cervus canadensis, assembly GCF_019320065.1. NCBI lineage: Eukaryota > Metazoa > Chordata > Mammalia > Artiodactyla > Cervidae > Cervus > Cervus canadensis. The sequence goes on from NC_057389.1 coordinate 101,479,526, forward strand.
TGTCCTAGACCCCAGCCAAAACCTGGGCCCCATTCCTGACCCCTCAGGAAGTCCATATACCCTGATTTCCCAGACCCAACCTGCTGCCCACACTCACCAGACCCAGGTGACCAAAGAACCAGTTACGTTTGGGGGGCTGTGGGAAACATCGGAGGCGGCGAGAGTTGTTGTAGGAGGTGAAGGTCCAGGCCAGGATGCGGGCCAGGATCCAGGAGGCCCCGACCAGCAGCAGCAGAAGCCACGGGGAGGCTGCCACTGGCCCGAGTCCCAGCCAGGACAGGCTCAGCTCCAGCATCCCGTGATCAGATGGGGTGGAGGGTGAATCCTGAGGATGAAGGAAGAGGCAACGATGGTGAGCTGTGAGGCAGAGACGGATAGAGGGAGAGGAGCAAGGGAGAGAGGGGGAGGGATGGGGAGTGCTGGGGACCGGCAAGAAGGGCTCAGAGACAGGCAGACAGGGGCTGGGAGAGGGGAGGGAGAAACAGAAATTCAGAGGAGAGGGAGAGACAGAGACAGACAGACAGACACACACACGTATCCACTCATCTCCCAGGTCATCTCATTCCCTGGAGCCACCCTGCCTCGGGCATCTGCCTTCCTCACCTCGGGCCAGGACCCCCAGCCCCTTACCTTCTGTGTGGGCTGGCTTGTCCCACACAACTTCTGCTCTCCTCCTGGGATGGCTGGGTCTGACCCCAGATCTAGAGGAAGCTGCCAGGGGCCGGGCTAAGCCAGCCAATCCCCACAGCTTCCTTACTTCCTCCCCACCTGGCAGCTGTCTGGATACAGGGTCGGGGGAGGGGGAGCACAGTGTTACCGAGAGCTGCCTGTGAATCAGTTCAGGATTCACTCCCCCACCCCCTGTGGACACTGGCTCCTCTGGACTCAGTACCTCCCACGTGAGCAGGCTGTGGTGCAGACAAAGGTGATTCTGGGCTTCCAGTTTCACAACAACCCCTGCACTTCCAAGGCCAATGTGTGGCAGGTAAAAGCACATACAGGAGGGCAGGGCAAAGATCTCTGCGGCTCCTCTCCACTCATGGGCCAGGAAGCCTTCACACCCCATTTCCAGGCCTGGAATCAGGAAGCTCAGAACCCTTAAAATTCTGGCTTTGGGAGCGCACACAGCCTGGCGGGAGTTCAGGTTGTGTCTCCAAGCAGCCCAGGGTCTGGGGCGAGGCGTGACTGCTGCAGAACAGAAATAGAGAAACCTGCCTGACTGGGGATTACCTGCATCAGATTCAGAAGATAAAGGGCCCATTTGGAAGAGGGCTCTGGGAGGCTGTGAGGGGCCTAGAGAGGGCAGGGTCCACACAGGGGAGGGCAGAGCTGGGAGTGTTCTGCCCTGCCCTTGCTCTGATTGTGGGCTATGCGTACCCTCTGTGGGCTCAGTCTCCCCATCTGGGAAATGGGATGCTGGATAAGACCCTGAGAGGGGGAGTGAGAAGGGTTCTACAGGAAGATGGTAAGGATCAAGAGCCCTGAAAAAGATGGGATGAAGGAAAAAGGCTAGCTACTACTACACGTGCTAGTGTATGTTGTGGAGCCCTCTGCCAAGGCCACAGGACAAAAAGCTCTGCAAATGACCAAGTCCCTAGCAACCGTTGCCATGAACCTCTGGACCTAAACTGGCTGGTTTCCCAACACCACGTTAGGTAAAATACCCTCTCTAACAACCCGCTCCAGCATTCTCGCCTGGGAAATCCACAGACAAGAGAAACCTGGCGGGCTACAGTCCAGGGGGTTACAAAGAGTCAGACGCAACTGAATGCACACGTAGCATCCTAACCAATCACCTAATGCCACCACTGCAGTAGGAATTTTCTCTGTTTGAGGCTATAACAATTGGCTACTAGCCTGTGAAAGGGTTCGGCTCTCCCTTGAGCCTGCCCACTGTTCTAAAAGCATCTCCTACTCTAATAAAATATTCTCCTCTCATTCTGCCTCATGTCTGGAAATTCTTTTCCAACCCATACACAGACCACGACATGTGCCAGTAGCCCACATATAGTAGGCCTACTCTGTGCAGACAACTGTATGTAAAGATTGCCTACTCTGTGCTGGGTACCTCAAAAAGCATGCCTACAGGGGGTCAGAAACTCTACATAAAGCATGCCTACTATGTGTCAGAAGCTCCACAAAGCATGCCTGCTGTGAGCTTGGTCATCTATGTAAAGCACACCTACTGCGTGCAGGTTGCTCTACATAAACATGCCTACTGTGTGCCACATGCCTTACATAAAGCATACCTGATGTGTGCCAACTGCTCTACGTAAAATAAACCTACTCTGTGCAAAGTACTTACATAAAGCACATTGACTATGTGGCCTTCCCAGGTGGGCCTAGTGGTAAAGAACTCGCCTGCCAGCGCAGGAGACTTATGATACATGAGTTCAATCCCTGGATCAGGAAGATCCCCTGGAGGAGGGCATGGCAACCCACTCCAGTATTCTTGCCTGGAGAATCCCATGGACAGGGGAGCCTGGTGGTCTACAGTCCATAGTGTTGTAAAGAGTGGGACACAACTGAGCGACTAACACACGCACAAGTATATTAACTTTTTCCATTTTATATAGTTGAGGAAACTGAGATGAGAAAATCATGTGAGTGACTCACACAAAGCCATACCGCTGGTGGGACCACGCTCTGCCCCGGTTGTCACACTGGGTACCCTGAGCCACTAAGCTCTGCCTCTTCCATTTCTGTAGGTGGGCATTTCATTAGCACCACTTTCCAAGATGGTGGGAATCACTGAAAGAGGCAACACATGTAAAACACATAGGATGGAGGAGGGGCTCAATAAAGGAAGTCATTACTGCTGTTGTCATGGTTTCTGTCGTAATCATCTGACAGCCCTGCAAGATCAAATTCACTGCCTGTTTTTACAGAGGAGGAGATTTCAGAGGGGTGAAGCACCTTGCTTCAGCCCAACAGCAATTTAGGTAAATGTGGCAGGACGGGTGACAGCAAAGCCTGGCACACAGCACCTACTCATTAAATATCTGGGGAAGAAATGTTTTTGAACTATGGTAGGTTGAATCAGTGAATGCAGAATCCACAGATGTAGAAGGCTCCCGGTATTTGTCTTTCTCTAACATTTAGTTTAGCATAATGCCCTCACGTTCCATCCATGTTGTCACAAAGGAGCAAGCTTTCATCTTTCTCATGACTGAATAGTATTCTGATGTATACCATATTTTCTTCATCCATTGATGGACAGTTAGGCTGTTTCCATATCTTGTCTGTTGTGAATAATGCTGCAGTGAGGATGGGAGTGCAGATATATCTAATAGATACTGATTTCAATTTTAATGGCTCATATGGTAATTTTATTTTTAAGTTTTTAAAGAATCTCCATTCTGTTTTTCATAGGCGTACATGTAATTTACAATATCTGTCGCTTAAGTATAAGATTTCCAGTTTCCCCCCACACTCACTGGCACCTGGTACTGTCACTCAGCTTTTCCCCAGCCATTATCACGGGCATGCAATGATACATTCCTGTGATCTTAGTTTGCATTTCCTAATGACTAATGATGTTGAACAGCTTTTCATGTGCCTATTGGTCATCCATATATCTTCTGTGGTAAAGTGCCTATTCAAATCTTTTGCCCGTTTTTAGTTTTAAAAATTTTTAATTAAATTTTTTATTGGTGTATAGCTGATTTACAATGCTGTGTTTAGTTACAAATGCACACCAAAATGAATCACTTGTACATATATCCACTCTTTTGTAGATTCTTTGCTCAGATAGGTCATTACAGGGTATTAAGTAGAATTCCCTATGCTTGCCCATTAATTTTGGGTCATTTACCTTCTGATTATTGTATTTTGCATAAAGGTCCTTCATGACATATGCAATTTGTAAATGTTTATTCTTAGTGTATGGCTTGTCTTGACATTATCTTAAGTTTCTTTCACAGAGAAACTTTCAAAAATTTTATAATGTCCAATTTTTTTCTTTTTATGATTATACTTGTGCTGTGCTCTGCTTAGTCGCTCAGTCATATCCAACTCTTTGCAACCCCGTGGACTGCAGCCTGCCTTCCATTGGGATTGTCCAGGCAAGAGTACTGGAGTGGGTTACTATACCCTCCTCCAGGTATGATTATGCTTATGGTATTGAATATAAGAACGCTTTGTCTAACCTGAGGCCACAAAGACGCCCTTATATATTTTCTTCTGAAAGTTATACAATTTTATGTCATTTAGTTCTGTTAAGTTTTGTATGAGGTGTGAAGTATGTGTTGACATTTTTATTTTACATGTGGATGTCCAATTTTTCTAGTAGCATTTATTGAAAAGACTATCATTTGCACATTGACTTGCCCTGCATGGTTTTTTTTTTTTTTTTTAAATTTCTGGACTCTATATTTAGTTGCATTGATTTATGTGTCTAGTCTTTGATCAATATTACACTGTCATGATTGCTGTTGTTTTATTGTATATCTTGAAAGGGGTCTTATAAATCCTTCAACTATTTTACATTGCTTTTTTTCAGAAATATGTTGGCTATTCTAAGTTCCTTGCATTTTCATGTAGATTTTGTGATCAGCTTATCTATTTCTACAAAAAGTCTTTCTAGGATTGGGATTACTTAGAATTTGTAGATCAGTTTGAGGAGACTTAACATCTTAATGGGGCTTCCTTGATGGCTCAGTAGGTAAAGAATCTGCCTGCAATGCAGGAGATGTGGGTTCCATCCCTGGGTCGGGAAGATCCCCTGGAGAAGGAAATGGCAACCCACTCCAGTATTCTTGCCTGGAGAATCCCATGGACAGAGGACAGAGGAGCCTGGTGGGCTACAGTCCACGTGGTCACAAAGAGTCAGATACCACTTAGCCACTAAACCACCACCACCCAACATCTTAATGACATTGAATCTTCTGCTCTATGAACATTTTTTTAAATCTTTCCACTCACTTGGGTACTTATGGATTTCATCTGTGGCTTGAAGTTTTCATCCTGGAATTCATGAACATATTTTGTTAGATTTATACCTGAATATCCCACTTCTTCCAGTGAATGATTCTTGAAAAATGATGTGTGAAAACATTTCCCAATTGTTTGCTGCTAGTGTATAGCAGGATTGGCTAATCTTTTTTATAAACACCCATATAGTAAATATTTTAGTGCTTGCAAGTCATGTTCAGGAACTCCTCCTTCTCTTCCTCCCCCTCTTTTCTAATCCCTGATAGAGAATTACTTTCTTGCATATCTTTCAAAGATAGGCCATAGGCCAAAGATAAACCACATATTATGGACTATGTGGTTTAGTCCATAGACCACAGTTTGATAACTCCTGGAATACAGAAATAGAATTAATTTTTGTATATAGAACATGTATCCTGAAGTCTATTGGATCATTCCTAATGGAATACACATGATGTTTTTACTTCAATCTTAAAAACAAAACAAAACAAAAACAAAAACAAAAACAAAACCACTTTCAATTGACCCTGTAAGAAATAAAAAGCTTTAAGTGGTCCATCTTTAAGAACAGCTAGCTTTGAGTGACAGCTCGCTGATGTGACAGCTGATAGCCATTAAGACTTAACAAAACTGGAAAGTCCGGGCAAACAAAGGGAGGGCGGGATGCCTAGAATGTTTGGAAGGGTTCATTCTGTTGGTGAATTAAAAACACAGGAACGGGAATAGCTGCGCAGCAAAGGAGGAAATCAGACGTCAGGGAGGGGCCAGGCCATAAAGAGGGTGAGGACAAACCGAGGAGACGTCTGGGAAGATTGTTCACACCATAGTACTCAGCCAGGGAGGAACTGGGGGAGGGACTTGCGTGCTAGGATTACTTGCTCCGTGCAGTGACTCCGGGTGTGCCTGCCCACCAGACACCCGATCTTGCAAGACCATCATCAAAGCCTTGCTTCCCGCTGCCTCTCATGTCTCCAAGTCCATTCTTTTGAGTTTGGGCTGGTGAGCGTCTTTCTCACAACCCCATTTTCCCATCAGTTAATACACTATGTTTTTCCCCAACTGTGGAGCTAACCCCTTCAAAGAGTTATGTATACTTGGGTGTCAAATGTCTCCCCTTTCACTAGACAAAGGCTTTGACTTGCCACTGAAGGCTGTGATGGTGAATGAATGAGACAGAGGGAGGAGGAGAGGTGTGGTCCCTGTGGGGCCCCAGATGGCGCTGTGCCTGTGGATTTAATTCTCAGCACACACCCAGCCCTGGTCCTGTCACTGGCTGCTATGAGGATGTCCATCCCTCTCCTGAGTGTTTTGGAGGCTCCTTCTGCTGGAAGATTTGGAAACAACAAGCTCTAAGACATTTGGTCTCCAAGTCACGCTTTCTTTTATTAAACATTTTAAATTTTGTATTAACAAGGTTGTGATAGTTTCAAGTGAACAGCAGAGGGACTCAGCCATATATACTTGTTGTTGTTCAGTCATCAAGTCGAGTCCTACTCTTTGCGATTCCATGAACTGCACCACGCCAGGCTCCTCTGTCCTCTACTACATGTATCCATTCTCCCCCAAACTCCCCTCCCATCCAGGTTGCCACGTAATATTGAGCAGAGTTCCCTGAGGTATACTATAGGACCTTGTTGGTTATCTATTTAAAATATAGCAATGTGTTCATGTCCATTCCAAACTCCCTAACTATCCCTTCCCCCAGTCCTTCCCCATGCAACCATAAGTTCTATTATTTTATTCTTTAAATCTGTGAGTCTGTTTCTGCTTTGCAAGTAAGTTAACTTGTATCATTTCTTTTTAGATTCCACTTATAAGGGATGTCATATGCTATTTCTCCTTCTCTGTCTAAAGTCATGTTTTCTGGTCCTAACAACTCTTCTCTTAATTATGGGCCTGTTGTATAGTGAGGAGTATGAGCCTGGAATCAGTAACATTGTTGTAGCCCATTTTATCATCCTGGGTCAGTGGTCCACATGCCCTTGCAGACAGGAGTTTACTCACCTGCTGTATACCTGGCCAGTGCCTTTGCCCATTAATTAAGCAGACACATGAATTAGGATAAAAATTCTGTCTCTCCCCCTGCAGGCTCCCTCCTCTCCTTTTGAATGATGGAGAAGGGAACGGCAACCCACTCCAGTATTCTTGCCTGGAGAATTCCATGGACAGAAGAGCTTCATGGGCTCCAGTCCATGGGGTCACAAAGAGTCGGACGTGACAGAGCAACTAACAGTACTGTTGCAGCTTACTCACATTCATATTTCTTTTGGGGGGGGAGTGGTGAGAAACACCCTTCCTCCTCCACAGGGATGTACTCTATTAATCCCCTCTCCAATCCTCCCACTTTTGGGTGGTGGGGGTAGTCAGGCTACTTTTCAGAACTGGTATCAACAAAAAATCCCATCCTGGGCAAACTGAAGCTGACTCTCATGTCTTCAGGACTTTCCTGAAATGTTCCTTGTTGTCTTATTATTATTATTATTATTTTTAAAAAACCAGCTTAGATCCTCTATGACCCACCTCCCAGAATATTGGAAATAAAAGCAAAAATAAACAAATGGGGCCTAATGAAACTTAAAAGCTTTTGCACTACAAAGGAAACTATAAGTAAGGTGAAAAGACAGCCCTCAGATTGGGAGAAAATAATAGCAAATGAAGAAACAGACAAAGGATTAATCTCAAAAATATACAAGTAACTCCTGCAGCTCAATTCCAGAAAAATAAATGACCCAATCAAAAAATGGGCCAAAGAACTAAACAGACATTTCTCCAAAGAAGACATACAGATGGCTAACAAACACATGAAAAGATGCTCAACATCACTCATTATTAGAGAAATGCAAATCAAAACCACAATGAGGTACATTTACACGCCAGTCAGGATGGCTGCTATCCAAAAGTCTACAAGCAATAAATGCTGGAGAGGGTGTGGAGAAAAGGGAACCCTCTTACACTGTTGGTGGGAATGCAAACTAGTACAGCCGCTATGGAAAACAGTGTGGAGATTTCTTAAAAAACTGGAAATAGAACTGCCATATAACCCAGCAATCCCACTTCTGGGCATACACACTGAGGAAACCAGATCTGAAAGAGACACGTGCACCCCAATGTTCATCGCAGCACTGTTTATAATAGCCAGGACATGGAAGCAACCTAGATGCCCATCAGCAGATGAATGGATAAGGAAGCTGTGGTACATATACACCATGGAATATTACTCAGCCATTAAAAAGAATTCATTTGAATCAGTTCTAATGAGATGGATGAAACTGGAGCCCATTATACAGAGTGAAGTAAGCCAGAAAGATAAAGAACATTACAGCATACTAACACATATATATGGAATTTAGAAAGATGGTAACGATAACCCTATATGCAAAACAGAAAAAAAGACACAGAAGTACAGAACAGACTTTTGAACTCTGTGGGAGAAGGTGAGGGTGGGATGTTTCGAAAGAACAGCATGTATATTATCTATGGTGAAACAGGTCACCAGCCCAGGTGGGATGCATGAGACAAAGTGCTCGGGCCTGGTGCACTGGGAAGACCCAGAGGAATCGGGTGGAGAGGGAGGTGGGGGGGGATCGGGATGGGGAATACATGTAACTCCATGGCTGATTCATGTCAATGTATGACAAAACCCACTGAAATGTTGTGAAGTAATTAGCCTCCAACTAATAAAAAATTTAAAAAATAAAAAAAAAAAAAAAAAAAAAAAAAAAAAAAAAAAAAAAAAAAAAAAAAAAAAAAAAAAAAAAAAAAAAAAAAAAAAAAAAAAACCCAGCTTATTTGCTCTCCTGGTACCAGTGCCAAGAAGTTGGCAATACCAGCTTACAGATCTGCCCTGACTCAGTGTGCCTTCAGGGTCTGGTTAAATTTCCTGATCTTTATTACGGTAAGTGAAATATAGCAACTGTTTCCTGCTTGAGTGTCTGGCCAGACTTCACCGTCAGTGTGAGTCTCCAATATGATTAGTTCTTACTTCACCCTTGGTTAGACCTGGAGGGAAATTGCCTCACTTTCTCCATTTATCTCAGCACATATGAGGAAGGAAGCAAGAATGACACTTTTAATGTCCATTTGATTGCTCCATCTTGTGCTGGGTCCTTTCAGGGCTGGCCAGGCTTGGGGGAATGTGTGTGGGGTTGATCTTTATTCACTACCCACTTCTCCATGTCATTCAGGTTTTGCTCAAAGGTCCTAACAGAGAAGAACAAACCTGATTCTATATTGTATCTATTCCTTTACCTTTAACCTCTGTGCTCTGTTGTTTGTGCTTAGTCCAAAATACACGGTGGTAGCCCATTCTCAAGGCTCTGTCTTCCAGGCTTGACGTTTAAAGGTATAAAACTTTTTATTCATATAGGATAGAAAGTTGTGGCATAAAGAATAACATTTGTGTTACTGGAGGTTTACAGGAACATTGTAACCGGACCTTTGTGGATAACTGCAAGAACAAAGTGTTCTAGCATCAAGAAGCTTGCAACAACCAGTTACACCCCAACCCTCCTTTGAGAATAAAAGAAGCTTGATTTCTAACTTCAGTAAGATGGTTCTCAGCTTAATTGATGACTCAGTGGGTAAAGAATATGCCTGCAATGCAGGAAACACAGGAGGCTCAAGTTCAGTCCCTGGGTAGGGAAGATCCCCTGGAGGAGGAAATGGCAACCCACTCTAGTATATTTGCCTGCAAAACCACATGGACAGAGGAGCCTCCCGAGCTACAGCCCAGTCACAAAGAGTCAGATGTGGCTGCGCACACGCACAAGATGGTCCTCTGTGACATCAGTCCACCACGTCCTTGGTCTTCTAGCTTTCTGAATAAAGTCATCATACCTTGCCCCAAACCTCTTCTCTTGGTTTAATATCCTGGCCTGGCAGTGAGGCAGGCTATTAAAGCTTGGACTCTGTAACAGGGCTACCTCCTCAGGGAGGCTCTCTTTGATTGCTCCATTCAGAAGAGCCTCCTCGGACACGTCCCAGCAGGCCACACGATTACTTTCCATCATCACTACCACCTTCTTACTTGGTCCTATTTCCTATTTGCTTCCCCCATAAGACATGAGCACACAATCCGGAGACCTTGTCTGTCTTGTTCATCCTGTGTTTGGGCCCCAGCACTGTGCATGGTACAGAGTGAGTGGTCAGTTCAGTTTGTTTTTGAGGAGTGAGCTATGTGGGAGGTATAAACCCACCTCTATTTACAGGAGAGGACATGAAGATTAGAGAGGACAATCGATGGGCCCAAGGCCACAAAGCCAGCAAGTGGTAGAGCTTGGATTTGAACTTGGTTCTGCTGAACCTAGTGCTTGCTCCTTCGCTGCAGCTGAGGAAAAGAGAGACGAAGTGCCAGCCAGCAGGCATTCTGCATGCTTGTTCTAGAGAGACCCCTGGCTGATTCCTGGAGGTGTGTCTTTATGGTGACACAAAATAAGAACTGCTCACCTGCTGGACTCCAAAATCAATGCAGACAGTGACTGCAGCCATGAAAATTAAAAGACACTTGCTCCTTGGAAGAAAAATCTATGACAAAACCTAGACAGTGTATTAAAAAGCAGAGATATCACTTTGTGGACAAAGGTCCATATAGTCAAAGCTATGGTTTTTCCAGTAGTCATGTCTCATGGATGTGAGAGTTGGACCATAAGGAAGTCTTGAGCTATGAAAAATCGATGCTTTTGAATGGTGCTGGTGAAGACTCTTGAGAGTCCCTTGGACAGCCAGGAGATCAAACCAGTCAATCCTAAAGGAAATCAACTCTGAATATTCATTGGAAAAACTGATGCTGAAGCTCCAACACTTTAGTTACTTGATGCAAAGAGCCAACTCATTGGAAAAGACCCTGATGCTGGGAAAGACGGAAGGCAAGAGGAGAAGGGAGATACAGAGGATGAGATGGTTGGATGGCATCACTGACTCAATGGACATGAATTTGAACAAACTCCAGGAGACAGTGAAGGACTGGGAAGCCTGGTGTGTTGCAGTCCATGGGATTGCAAAGAGTTGGACAAGACTTAGCAACTGAATAACAGCAACAGTTGTACCCCTCACTGTGCCAAATACTTATTTCTTTTTAAGATTGTGTTTTAGTGGTAGAAATTCTAACAGCTCAATGTGGCTGAAAAATGAACTAGAGACTTCAATTCTACTTCCTCCAATTCCACCATGATGTGCAGATTCTTTTTTTTTTTTTCCATTTATTTTTATTAGTTGGAGGCTAATTACTTTACAATATTGTAGTGGTTTTTGCCATACATTGACATGAATCAGCCATGGATTTACACGCGTTCCCCATCCCAATCTCTCCTCCTGCCTCCGTCCCCATCCCATCCCTCTGGGTCTTCCCAGTGCACCAGCCCTGAGCACTTGTTTCATGCATCCAACCTGGGCTGGTGGTCTGTTCCACCCTTGATAGTATACTTGTTTCAATGCTGTTCTCTCAGAACATCCCACCCTTGCATTCTCCCACAGAGTCCCGAAGTCTGTTCTGTACATCTGTGTCTCTTTTTCTGTTTTGCATATAGGGTTATCATTGCCATCTTTTAAAATTCCATATATATGAGTTAGTATACTGTATTGGTCTTTATCTTTCTGGCTTACTTCACTCTGTATAATGGGCTCCAGTTTCATCCATCTCATTAGAACTGATTCAAATGAATTCTTTTTAATGGCTGAGTAATATTCCATGGTGTATATGTACCATAGCTTCCTTATCCATTCGTCTGCTGATGGGCATCTAGGTTGCTTCCATGTCCTGGAAATTATAAACAGTGCTGCGATGAACATTGGGGTGCACGTGTCTCTTTCAGATCTAGTTTCCTTGGTGTGTATGCCCAGGAGTGGGATTGCTGGGTCGTATGGCAGTTCTATTTCCAGTTTTTAAAGAAATCTCCACACTGTTCTCCATAGTGGCTGTACTAGTTTGCATTCCCACCAACAGTGTAAGAGGGTTCTTTTCTCTACACCCTCTCCAGCATTTATTTCTTGTAGACTTTTGGATAGCAGCCATCCTGACTGGCGTGTAATGGTACCTCATTGTGGTTTTGATTTGCATTTCTCTGATAATGAGTGATGTTGAGCATCTTTTCATGTGTTTCTTAGCCATCTGTATGTCTTCTTTGGAGAAATGTCTGTTTAGTTCTTTGGCCCATTTTTGAATTGGGTCATTTATTTTTCTGGAATTGAGCTGCAGGAGTTGCTTGTATATTTTTGAGATTAATCCTTTGTCTGTTTCTTCATTTGCTATTATTTTCTTCCAATCTGAGGGCTGTCTTTTCACCTTGCTTATAGTTTCCTTTGTTGTGCAAAAGCTTTTAAGTTTCATTAGGTCCCATTTGTTTATTTTTGCTTTTATTTCCAATATTCTGGGAGGTGGGTCATAGAGGATCCTGCTGTGATTTATGTCAGAGAGTGTTTTGCCTATGTTCTCCTCTAGTAGTTTTATAGTTTCTGGTCTTACATTTAGATCTTTAATCCATTTTGAGTTTATTTTTGTGTATGTTGTTAGAAGGTGTTCTAGTTTCATTCTTTTACAAGTGGTTGACCAGTTTTCCCAGCACCACTTGTTAAAGAGGTTGTCTTTTTTCCATTGTATATCTTTGCCTCCTTTGTCGAAGATAAGTTGTCCATAGGTACGTGGATTTATCTCTGGGCTTTCTATTCTGTTCCATTGATCTATATTTCTGTCTTTGTGCCAGTACCATACTGTCTTGATGACTGTGGCTGTGTAGTAGAGCCTGAAGTCAGGCAGGTTGATTCCTCCAGTTCCATTCTTCTTTCTCAAGATTGCTTTGGCTATTCGAGGTTTTCTGTATTTCCATACAGATTGTGAAATTATTTGGTCTAGTTCTGTGAAAAATACCATTGGTAGAGTGATAGGGATTGCATTGAATCTATAGATTGCTTTGGGTAGTATAGCCATTTTCACAATATTGAGTCTTCCAATCCATGAACACAGAATATTTCTCCATCCATTTGTGTCTTCTTTGATTTCTTTCATCAGTGTATTATAGTTTTCTATATATAGGTCTTTCGTTTATTTAGGCAGATATACTCCTAAGTATTTTATTCTTTTTGTTGCAATGGTGAATGGTATTGTTTCCTTAATTTCTCTTTCTGTTTTCTCATTGTTCGTGTATAGGAATGCAAGGGATTTCTGTGTGTGTTTTTTTTTTTTTCATTTATTTTTATTAGTTGGAGGCTAATTACTTTACAATATTGTAGTCGTTTTTGTCATACATTGACATGAATCAGCCATGGATTTAACATGTATTCCCCATCCCGATCCCCCCCCACCTCCCTCTCTACCTGAACCCTCTGGGTCTTCCCAGTGCACCAGGCCCGAGCACTTGTCTCATGCATCCAACCTGGGCTGGTGATCTGTTTCACCATAAATAATATACATGTTTTGATGCTGTTCTTTCAAAACATCCCACCCTCACCTTCTCCCACAGAGTTCAAAAGTCTGTTCTGTACATCTGTGTCTCTTTTTCTGTTTTGCAATAGGGTTATCATTAGCATCTTTCTAAATTCCATATATATGCGTTAGTATACTGTATTGGTCTTTATCTTTCTGGCTTACTTCACTCTGTATAATGGGCTCCAGTTTCATCCATCTCATTAGAACTGATTCAAATGAATTCTTTTTAATGGCTGAGTAATATTCCATGGTGTATATGTACCACAGCTTCCTTATCCATTCATCTGCTGATGGGCATCTAGGTTGCTTCCATGTCCTGGCTATTATAAACAGTGCTGCGATGAACATTGGGGTGCACGTGTCTCTTTCAGATCTGGTTTCCTTGGTGTGTATGCCCAGAAGTGGGGTTACTGGGTCATATGGCAGTTCTATTTCCAGTTTTAAAAAAAAATCTCCACACTGTTCTCCATAGTGGCTGTACTAGTTTGCATTCCCACCAATAGTGTAAGAGGGTTCCCTTTTCTCTACACCCTCTCCAGCATTTATTGCTAGTAGACTTTTGGATGGCAGCCATCCTGACTGGCGTGTAATGGTACCTCATTGTGGTTTTGATTTGCATTTCTCTGATAATGAGTGATGTTGAGCATCTTTTCATGTGTTTCTTAGCCATCTGTATGTCTTCTTTGGAGAAATGTCTGTTAAGTTCTTTGGCCCATTTTTTGATTGGGTCATTTATTTTTCTGGAATTGAGCTTCAGGAGTTGCTTGTATATTTTTGAGATTAATCCTTTGTCTGTTTGTTGGGGTCCTTTAATGGACCGGAACCTGGTGGTATGGAGTCGACGATAAGAAAGTAAAAGAGAGAGAGACAAAAAAAGACCCGGGGACCTAAGCTCTGATGGAGCAAAGGTGCTTTAATGATTTTTCTATGAGTATATATAGGCTTTGGTACAAGAAACTTCTTTCGGGAATGATAGAGATCAGAAAACCAAACGTACAGCAACCGTTACCAAGGGAACAGGGGGTAATGTTAGTCACAAGGTCAGGAGACAATCCATATCTCAAGAGAGGGGAACGAGACTAAGCAGTTTTGTCCTAAAGAGAATGTTTACTAAAGGAGACCCAAGCCTGCCTCACACAATGACCTCAGTCCCTGGGAGCAGCGTGCTGTTCCGCTTGAAGAGGGACAAAGGACTCATGAGAGACAGCACGGAGGAATCCTCCAGTCAAACATTCCCTGACAATTCCCCCTTATTTATTTATAATATTTGTAAGAAGAGTTCTGACCATCAGAGTTTGTTCAGTTTTGACAATCTTTGCATGAAGGCAATGGTAGACAACAAATATAATTGTTAAGACAATAACCAAAATTATAGTTCTAGACCCAATGCTATGAGTAAGGCTTTGAAACCATCCATGTGGATCTAGCCCAGATAATTGATCAGCTAATTGTTTGGCTAAAGTTCCCATACTAGTGGAAGAGGACAGATTATTAGAAAAGGTTTCACATATTTCTTTTTTGTAATAACTGTACATTCAGAAAGGCATTATCATATATGTTTTGTAAATAAAACTTGATTTGTTTCCAGTTGTAGCCACTATTATAGAAATGAACAGGAGTAACATGAAATTGAGTAAATTTCAATCACATTTTAGCATCATCTGTTTTTGTACATCTGTTCATTGATCTCCAACCCATTTGATGGCTGTTCTCAGTTCCTGTATTTTTTTTTTAAATATCCTCATCCATTTGAGCCTGAGTGGCCCACATAGTATGAGCATCTTTAGTCCAATTTTGGATAAAGTTATGTGTTTGAATTGAGGTTTGTAAAGTAATGCTAGTGATGGCAGCAATGGTGCAAATAGTTATTAATCCTATAATGCCAAAAATCAGCCATCCAATGAATCGTTTAGATCACTAGAGCAATTTAGTAAATAACTGGGAAGCAAGTCTAGCCTTGGGACCTTCTTCCCAGGGTCATTGGAGATTTATTGGTAACCATAGATTATGTCGAGATTGAAGAATCAAAAGGGAGTCATTTTTTAAGGAAATAGAGGAGTTAAGACAAGTATATAATTTACAATTTATGTAAGTTATAGAACGTAAAGTCTTATTGAATTGTAAATTTCTTATACCTATAACAAAAGGAAGTGGAACATAGGCTTGTATAAAATATGATTGATTATAGTGAAAGAAATAATTGCTATAGCTATGATTGGTCCCTGTGAAATGTCTGGTCCAAGTCCCAAGTTCTTCGGTGTTTGCAGCAAGTTTTCAGATGTCCCATTGTTTAGGCCCAATCTGTTTATCAAGGATGATTCAAGGACGAGGTGGGGGCCATTCCATCGTCAAGCTAGCCAAGAAGTCCTCTGTCATGGTAATGTTCCATTGTAGTATTAGTAACCTTCCATGTTACTTGAGTAATATAACCATACATAGTATTGTTAATATCATCTGAGCAGCCCAATAACCACATATTATGGGGTCCCCAATTGACAATTGTATGATTAGTTATAAACATTAATTTTCCTGATTTGGCCTGACATTTGTCTTAATGAACAGGAATATATTTAAAGTTCTTATTAGTAAACCCTTTGCATAGTGTTCTTTGTTTTTTCTTTAATTCTTTTTCTAAAGTTTTAGTAGTATAAACATGATTCATGGACAAAGAAAGGGCAGTAAGTAATCCAAGAAGCATCAGAAAGTCCTCTTTTGGAGGCAGGGGAAGGCCTAAGTTTGTCGGCTAACATTTATGCATAATTCTGTTGTTCCCATACACAAAGGAAGGATTTCATAACCTAGAAAGATATTAATTCGTTTTTCTTTTTCTTCAGGATGAGAGGGCCCCTCCAAGTTCCAAGGAGGGGGCATATGTGTTGACTCATTAGTGGATATGATTGGTCCTATATCTGTCCATTTTATAATCTACAATAAAAAAGGGGGGTTAGGTATATAAGCCCAGTAAGTGTGATCAATCAAGTCAGCCTGAGCAGGGGAAGCAAAAGCAAGCAAAGCAAGCATAGCGAAGAAAAATATTTTCAGGATTCTGAGGCATTCCCTGTTGAGAAATCAGATTTTCAGTTTGATTAGTAAGGGTTTTTATCTGTCCCCAAGTAGGGAGATCATAAGGTCGATGACATCGAGTGAGGCGTTTTTTGGAAATTTTTAATGTCGCCATGGCTTGTATTGGAATTCTTTCTTCCTGGGTTTTTTGCTGTTTTATCTTAGTCTGAATGCTGGGGGCCCCCTTAGGTTGAATCTTTTGAAGAGGAAGTCATGTGAGCTCGTTGGATCCATCTGGAGAAATAGAAGCATACCCCTTTCCCTGTAAGATTAGTTTCTTAGATTTCCATTGATTAGTTAACCCGTCTTGATATCAAATGGGCAAAGGAAAGGAGGTGTCCTTTAATGTTTCAAAACTTCTTTTTTTGTTTGTTTGTTTTTTGATTTTTGCTTTTGTCAAAACATATCTTTGTGGTAAGTTTAAAAAGTTTAAAACAAATAAGGCTATATTGACAATAGTTATAAAAAGAAAGGAAAGCGATAATGATGAAAACATTTTTAGGAAATATTTCAGTCCAAAAGAAAAAAATCATTCAGAAATCTGTTTGGGACTGGTATTTGGCTGTGGTTTGTGTTATTTGGGGCAAAGGATTAGGAGTAACCATTCAAATATTTTTTTCTAAGTGAAATTATTGAAAAGGTGATGCAAAACAACTTGACAAATGAAATGTTGCTCACATCCAAATATATTTGACCTTTTCCTTGAAAAAGAAATGCAGCTTAGCACCTGTTGAATCTCACTGTTCAGTGTGTTAAAGAAGATGATTATACTTTCAAGACAGACCTGAAAAGAAGGTGAATATTTTACATTTTTGATATTTTTAGGAACAAATAATTTATTCGGGAAATGGTGTCTTTTTTTATGTTGTTTTTGTTTTAAGAATCTTACAGATTGGATTTCTTTTTTGATTTCTTCTATGATTGGAAACAGAAATAAAGTCATATTAATAATAGTTATAGGCTTAAAGACTATATTACATTAGAATCTAGTAAAGTTTGTTCTGGATAAGGAAGATAAAAGTGTTCCTGTGTATTTTCTCTTATTTAATTTTTTATTTGCAGTTACAGTGTGTAATGTGTTTGTGTAATTATGTCTTGTGTTTGTGGATTATAAGGAATGTCTGTAATCTGTTTAATAGAGAATGAATGTAAAAATTGTTTGAACTGCTTAGAAATATAGGCAGAGTCATTGTCTGTTTTTATAGAATTAGGTGTTCTCATTATCGTGAAGTAAGTTGATAGGTGGGTTATAATATGTTGTGTAGTTTTACCTTAGAGAGGTGTTGCCCCTAGAAAAGAAGAATTTGTATTGATCGAGACATGTAAGAAGGAAGAGGAAGAAAGTTCAGGACAATGAGTTACATTTATTTGCCATAAAATTTTCTTTCATTTGTCATAAGCCTTTTTAAAATTCCAGCACTAAATATCTTTAAAAGTTAAAAGGCCAAAACAAAATATGATAGCACAATAAACAAATGCAATGTTTATTTCAAATAAACACATCATACTTTGTGGTTTTCATTGTGATCTACCTAAGTATTTTAACTGTATTTTCCAATATTTTTGCAGTCTGAATGTATCTGCTGACTAAAGTTAATTCTGTTAAATGTTGTTTTCCCAGAATTTTTCTTTTGTTTCTCATTTGGTTTAATTTGGAGAAAGAACATTTGCTGTAGCTAGAACAACAGTGAAAAACTAGTTTAGTAAAGCTTATGTAAATACTACTTTATTTTATAATAAATGTTTCAACAATTAAAAAAATATTTTTGTATTCATCATTTTATTTGCCATTTCTTATATCATTCTATTAAAAGCATATATTTTACTTTTCTATGGCAACTATGAAATGTCTTGTATGTTAGTATTTTATAGACTGTTGAATATATTTATCAAATCATATTATATTATATATATCCATTCCTATATAAATATATATTTATATTCATTAACAGCTCAAAATCTCTTCAGCTCTTCTGCAAGAAAAACCCCTTGTAAGAGTAAGCCAATGTTCAGCAATTAATGCTTCAAAATCCGACTTCATTTGGAAATGATCCAGCCATTTAACAAACTTTCACTATTTAGTTCAGTACAACTCCAGAAACCTAAATCACTCCAATCCTAAGAGATTGTTTTAGATTATAGATAATAGATTATTCTATTAAAAATATAATTATTTCTAATAGAGCTTATCTAAAAGTTTTCATCTCATTTATATATTTGTATATATATATAAAGAGTTACCTTTTTGTTGACAAACTTAGTTTACCTTAAACCAAGGCATAATAAAAATATTATATAATGTTGATGACTTAAGGCATGTCTTAATTAGATTAACAAATAATTATATTTAAATTATATTTATATTTAAATAAACATTATATTTAATATTGAATACTTTTCAGTTCATGTGAAGTTGAATTTAAATAGAGATTATTAACTTTATATTATCCAAAAACAAAGACATATATTGAGACATAGATAATTTTAGATACATAGGCATAGTTCTCCGTTTGAAATTTAAAATATCTTTTTGTTTTATTTATTTATTTTGAGCTCCACCAATTTGTTAACGGCTGGAGTCCTAGATAGAGTGGGCTGTGTATCCCAAGGACATGATAAGAGTTAAGGTTTTTTCTTAGGCCTATTTTTGTTTCCCAGGCAGAACTGGAGCTCCAAAAAAATATTTTAACAAGTTAACTTTTTCCTAAATGCATGTGCAAGAAGAACCGGTTTTGCAATTTCAAAAGAGATTTTATTTTAATCAGTTTTCTCCTGAGTCTAAAGAATATCATAGCCATTCAGTGTCAAAAATATCATTTTTCCTTTTTGTAGCTATAGTATATTATTAATGATATATGCATGAGGGAATTGCTGTCACATAGGAAGTAAAGCCTTGGCTACAAAATTCTGACAAATACTAGGACTGTTATGGAGAAGGCAATGGCACCCTATTTCAGTACTCTTGTCTGGAGAATCCCAGGGATAGGGGAGCCTGGTGGGCTGACATCCATGGGGTCGCATGGAGTAGGACACGACTGAAGTGACTTAGGAGCAGCAGTAGCAGGACTTTTAAGCATACCTTGAGGTAACATAGTCTATTGAAATCTTTTATGAGGCCCGATATGATCAGGATAAGGGAGAGAGAAAGTGAATCTCTCCCGGTCTAAAGGGTGTAAAGGTATATTAAAAAAGCAATCTTGTGAATCAGTAATAATAATGTGCCAATTTTGAGGAATAGTAATAGGTGATGGGATCTCTGGTTGCAATGCACCCATAGATTTCATAAACGAATTAACTTTTCTAAACTCTGTTAAGAGACACCATTTGTTATATTTCCTTTTTATAACAAAAATAGGAGAGTTCCAAAAAGAGCAAGATTCCTCAATATGTTTTAATTTTAATTGTGTGTTTATAAGTTCTTTAGTAGCTTGTAATTTTTCTTTCGTAAGGGGCCATTGCTTTGTCCAAATAGGCTCATAATTTTTCTCAATTATTTTAATAATTGTTTTGTTTGTTAAATGAGCAGTGGCCCCTAGGAAAAATGTGGAATGTATATCTGAGTTTACCATTGCATAAGTAAGTCCCTTCCTATTAGATTAAGGGGTGCATCTATCACATAAGGTCTTAATGTTGTAGATTGGCCTTTTGGTCTATCATATGGGTAGATTTGAATATTTTGATAAATTTCTTGTACTTTGGTTTGAGAAATTCCTGCAATTTGGCAAGAGACCTTTTGTATAGGTCAGGATTTGGGCCACAAGTGTTTGGAAATAATAATAATATTAGATCCAGTGCCGAGGAGACCAGAAAATCTTTTACCATTAATTTTGATATTTACATTTGGTCAGACATATTTAAATACCAATGATGTCCATAAGGATTGTTTTTGATCTGTATTGCCAAATCTGCCTGTCCATACATTATTAGAGGAGTTAATAGAAATGTAAGGCAAAAGAAGTAATTGAGCAATTTTGTCCCCCCTTTTGAATTGCCATAGAATCAGAGCTGACATCATAATTTGAATTTTTCCTTTATAATTTGAATCAATTATTCCAGGGTGAACAGTAATTCCTTTAGAAGCCAAATTAGATCAGCCAAGTAAAAGACTGAAGGTTTGTGGGGGCAGGGGTCCAAAAAGTCCAGTAGGTATTCTATAAAGGACTGCTTAAGGGTAAAGGAAAAAATCATTTAGGGCTGGTATATTAATGGCAGCACTGCTGGACGTTGAGGGTTTGAGGGAAAAGATAGAATTTGCCCCTGGTTTTTGTTGCAGGGGACCTGGGAGGTCCCCTGTTTGGAGTTTCTTGGAATAGGTTTTCCTTCAATGTCAAATTTAAATTTACTGTCTTTGGCCCCCAATGCATTCCTCTATGGCAGCAAGGGCAAATTTTTGGAGGTTTTGTATTAGCCTTCTTAGGGCAGTCCCTTTTTAAATGGTTTTTATCTCCATAGGTAAAGCATCCTTCATTTCCCTTTTTAAAAGGTAGTAGCCATTGTTTCAGCTTGTATTTGCATCTTTTGAGTTTTTGATCCTAGATTGTGACAAGCCTTCAAATAATCAATAATAGTCCTAGTCTCACAAATTGCAGCTATAGCTCTTTGACATTTCTGATTTGCATTCTCATAAGCAAGTAATTTCTCTAGCTGCTTTTTGGTTTCTTCTCTGGTTACAGTACAGGAAATAGCAGCTTCTAATCTAGCTTAAAAATTACCATAACTTTTCATTAGGTTCCAACAAAGGAGAGACGTTTGGAGTTGTGACTGTTGGCAGAGGAGGAGAATTTGGAGCAGCCAGGGCAGAGCTAGTAAGAAAATTTTGAGATATTTTGTATTGTTTTAATTAGGCCATTTGTAAAGTTTAATCATTTCATTTATATTTATGTAATAAGTGTTCTGTCTGTTGCTGAATATTGGAAGGGCTAGAATGTACCTTGAAATGGCAGAATTACAGCTTTAATAAGAGCCCATAGGGGCTAGAGATCAATTGGAATATTTTTTCCTTGTTTGGCTGCTCATTTAACATTTTCTTTGACCTGGAGCCAAATTTCTAAATCAAAACTGCATTTATTATGAAACTAAGGATTATGTTCAACTACTGTTTGAAGGCAAGCCTCTATTCATTGGCGTGAAACCAGAAGTCCCTGAAATTTAAACAAATGGTGAAGTAAAGTAGAAAAATAACAGGGCTGGCCAGCTGTTTGACCCATGCCTTAGTACTTACCGACCTCAATAGGTTCCTGAGTCACTTCGCCCGATATGCCACGTATACCAGTGTCCCTGTTCTTTGGCGCCATTTGTTGGGGTCCTTTAATGGACCGGAACCTGGTGGCACGGAGTCGATGATAAGAAAGTAAAAGAGAGAAAGAGAGAGAGAGACAAAAAAAGACCCGGGGACCTAAACTCTGATGGAGCAAAGGTGCTTTAATGATTTTTCTATGAGTACATATAGGCTGTGGTACAAGAAACTTCTTTCGGGAATGATAGAGATCAGAAAACCAAACGTACAGCAACTGTTACCAAGGGAACAGGGGGTAATGTTAGTCACAAGGTCAGGAGACAATCCATATCTCAAGAAAGGGGAACGAGACTAAGCAGTTTTGTCCTAAAGAGAATGTTTACTAAAGGAGACCCAAACCTGCCTCACACAATGACCTCAGTCCCTGGGAGCAGCGTGCTGTTCCGCTTGAAGAGGGACAAAGGACTCATGAGAGACAACACGGAGGAATCCTCCCGTCAAACATTCCCTGACATCTGTTGTTTCATTTGCTATTATTTTCTCCCAATCTGAGGGCTGTCTTTTCACCTTGCTTATTGTGTGTTAATTTTATATCCTGCAACATTACTGTATTCATTGATTAGCTGTAGTAATTTTCTGGTAGAGTCTTTAGGGTTTTCTATGTAGAGGATCATGTCGTCTGCAGACAGTGAGAGTTTTACTTCTTCTTTTCCTATCTGGATTCCTTTTATTTCTTTTTCTGCTCTGATTGCTGTGGCCAAAACTTCCAAAACTATGTTGAAGAGTAATGGTGAGAGTGGACACCCTTGTCTTGTTACTGTCTTTAAGGGAAATGCTTTCAATTTTTCACCATTGAGGCTAATGTTTGCTGTGGGTTTGTCATATATAGCTTTTATTATGTTGAGGTATGTTCCTTCTATGCCTGCTTTCTGGAGAGTTTTTATCATAAAAGGATGTTGAGTTTTGTCAAAGGCTTTTTCTGCATCTATTGAGATAATCATATGGTTTTTAACTTTCAATTTGTTAATGTGGTGAATTACATTGATTTGTGGATATTAAAGAATCCTTGCATTCCTGGGATAAAGCCCACTTGGTCATGGTGTATGATCTTTTTAATATGTTGTTGGATTCTGTTTGCTAGAATTTTGTTAAGGATTTTGCATCTATGTTCATCAGTGATATTGGCCTGTAGTTTTCTTTTTTTGTGGCATCATTGTCTGGTTTTGGTATTAGGGTGATGGTGGCCTCATAGAATGATTTTGAAAGTTTGCCTTCTTCTGCAGTTTTCTGGAAGAGTTTGAGTAGGATAGGTGTTAGCTCTTCTCTTAATTTTTGGTAGAATTCAGCTGTGACGTCATCTGGTCCTGGGCTTTTGTTTGCTGGAAGATTTCTTTCTTTCTTTTTTTTTTTTTTTTAATATGGAACGCTTCACGAATTTGCCTGTCATCCTTGCGCAGGGGCCATGCTAATCTTCTCTGTATCGTTCCAATTTTAGTATATGTGCTGCCGAAGCGAGCATGCTGGAAGATTTCTGATTACAGTTTCGGTTTCCGTGCTTGTGATGGGTCTGTTAAGATCTATTTCTTCCTGGTTCAGTTTTGGAAAGTTATACTTTCCTAAGAATTTGTCCATTTCTTCCAAGTTGTCCATTTTATTGGCATAGAGCTGCTGGTAGTAGTCTCTTATGATCCTTTGTATTTCAGAGTTGTCTGTTGTGATCTCTCCATTTTCATTTCTAATTTTGTTGATTTGGTTCTTCTCCCTTTGTTTCTTGATGAGTCTGCTAACGGCTTGTCAATTTTATTTACCTTTTCAAAAAACCAACTTTTAGCTTTGTTGATTTTTGCTATGGTCTCTTTTTTTTCTTTTGCATTTATTTCTGCCCTAATTTTTAAGAAATCTTTCCTTCTACTAACCCTGGAGTTCTTAATTTCTTCCTTCTCTAGTTGCTTTAGGCGTAGAGTTAGGTTATTTATTTGACTTTTTTCTTGTTTCTTGAGGTAGGCCTGTATTCCTATGAACCTTCCCCTTAGCACTGCTTTTACAGTGTCCCATAGGTTTTGGGTTGTTGTATCTTCATTTTCTTTCGTTTCTATGCATATTTTGATTTCTTTTTTGATTTCTTCTATAATCTGTTCATTATTCGGAAGCGTGTTATTTAGCCTCCATATGTTGGAATTTTTAATAGTTTTTCCCCTGTAATTGAGATCTAATCTTACTGCATTGTGGTCAGAAAAGATGACTGGAATGATTTCAATTTTTTTGAATTTACCAAGGCTAGATTTATGGCCCAGGATGTGATCTGTTCTGGAGAAGGTTCCATGTGCACTTGAGAAAAAGGTGAAATGATTGTTTTGGGGTGAAATGTCCTATAGATATCAATTAGGTCTAGCTGGTCCATTGTGTCATTTAAGGTTTGTGTTTCCTTGTTAATTTTCTGTTTATTTGATCTGTCCAGAGGTGTGAGTGGGGTATTAAAGTCTCCCACTATTATTGTGTTATTGTTAATTTCCCCCTTCACTCTTGTTAGCATTTGCCTTACATATTGCAGTGCTCCTATGTTGGGTGCATATATACTTGTAATTGTTATATCTTCTTCTTGGATCGATACTTTGATCATTATGTAGTGTCCTTCTTTGTCTCTTTTCACATCCTTTATTTGAAAGTCTATTTTATCTGATATAAGTACTGCAACTCCTGCTTTCTTTTGGTCTCCGTTTGTGTGGAATATTTTTTCCAGCCCTTCACTTTCAGTCTGTATGTGTCCCTTGCTTTGAGGCGGGTCTCTTGTAGACAGCATATATAGGGGTTGTGCTTTTGTATCCATTCAGCCAGTCTTTGTCTTTTGGTTGGGGCATTCAACTTATTTACATTGATAAGAATGGTCCTGTTGCCATTTCCTTTGTTGCTTTAGGTTCACGTTCATACAACCTTTCTGTGTTTCCTGTCTAGAGAAGATCCTTTAGCATTTGTTGAAGAGCTGGTTTGGTGGTGCTGAATTCTCTCAGCTTTTGCTTGTCTGTAAAGCTTTTAAATTCGCCTTCATATCTGAATGAGCTCCTTGCTGGGTACAGTAATCTGGGTTGTAGGTTACTCTCTTTCATAACTTTAAGTATGTCCTGCCATTCCTTTCTGGCCTGAAGAGTTTCTATTGAAAGATCAGCTGTTATCCTTACAGGAATCTCCTTGTGTGTTATTTGTTGTTTCTCCCTTGCTGCTTTTAATATTTGTTCTTTGTGTTTGATCTTTGTTAATTTGACTAATATGTGTCTTGGGGTGTTTCACCTTGGGTTTATCCTGTTTGGGCTCTCTGGTTTTCTTGGACTTGGGTGGCTATTTCCTTCCCCATTTTGGGGAAGTTTTCAGCTATTATCTCCTTGAGTATTTTCTCATGGTCTTTCTCTTTGTCTTCTTCTTCTGGGACGCCTATGATTTGAATGTTGGGGTGTTTGACATTGTCCCAGAGGTCCCTGATGTTGTCCTCACTTCTTTTCATTCTTTTTTCTTTTTTCCTCTCTGCTTCATTTATTTCCACCATTTTATCTTCTACCTCACTTATCCTTTCTTCTGCCTCTGTTATTCTACTGTTGGCTCCCTTCAGAGTGTTTTTGATCTCATTTATTGTATTATTCATTTTTCTTTTTTATTTTTTCTAGGTCCTTGTTAAACATTTCTTGCATCTTCTCAATCCTTGTCTCCAGGCTATTTATCTGTAACTCCATTTTGTTTTCAAGATTTTGGATCATTTTTATTATCCTTATTCTAAATTCTTTTTCTGGTAGCTTCCCTATTTCCTCCTCTTTTGTTTGGCTTGGTGGGCATTTATCATGTTCCTTTACCTGCTGGGTATTTCTCTGCCTTTTCATCTTATTTAGATTACTGGGTTTGGGGTGGCCTTGTTGTATTCTGGTAGTCTGTGATTCCTTTTTATTGTGGAGGTTTCTCCCAGTGGGTGGGACTGGGTGTTTGGCTTGTCGAGGTTTGCTGGTTAGAGAAGCTTGTGTCAGTGTTCTGGTGTGTGGAGCTGGATTTCTTCTCTCTGGAGTGCAGTGGAGTGTCCAGTAGTGAGTTTTGCGATGGGTTTGGTGTGACTTCAGGCAGCCTGTATATTGACACTCAGGGTTACGTTCCTGAGTTGCTGGAGAATTTTCGTGGTATGTCTTGCTCTGGAACTTATTGGCTCTTGGGTGGTGCTTGGTTTCAGTGCAGGCTGGAGGCTTTTGGATGATCTCTTATTAATTAATGTTCCCTGTAGCCAGGAGTTCTCTGGTGTTCTCAGGTTTTGGGCTTAAGCCTCTTGCCTCTGGATTTCAGTCTTATTCTTTCCATAGCCTCAAGACTTCTCTCTCCATACAGCACTGATAATAAAACTTCTAGGTTAATGGTGAAAAGATTCTCCACAGTGAGGGACACCCAGAGAGGTTCGCAGAGTTACATGAAGAAGAGGAGAGGGAGGAAGGGGATAGAGGGTGAGCAGGAGGAGAAAAAGGGGGATTCAAGAGAGGAGAGACAGCTCTAGGCAGTACTCTGTTCCCTAAGTGTTCTCCGCAGCCCAGAACACCCACAGAGATTCACAGAATTGGATTGAGAAGAGAAGGGGGAGGTAGGAAATAGAGGTGATTTGGGGGAGAAAAAGGAGAATCAAAAGGGGGAGAGAGTGATCAAGGCAGTAATCACACTCCTGAGTAAAAATGGGTACTGAAGGTTGGATTCTTAAATGTCCAAAATTGATATCAAATACTGAAAAACAAAGATTAAAAATCTAGAGTAGAGGTTAGACTCTTAAAAATACAATAGTAAAAGACCACAAGAACATAAAAAATTAAGAAATATATATGGAGTTTGCTTTAAAAATAGGTTTCTTTTTTTTTTTGCTAGGTTATAGTGGGTTATAAAAATGAAAATTAAGGAGTAATAGAGGACTTAAAAAAAAGAAAAAGTAAAAAAAGAAAGAGAAAAAAATTTTTTAATTAAAAATAAAAAAATAGTAGTAAAAATATATCTAGGAATTTCTCTGGAGCTGTTGTGGGCAGTGTGGATTCGGTTCAGTTTCAGATAGCTCCTTGTTCGAGGTTACACTTCTCGGTATCTATAGGCCTCTTCCAGTGTAGTCGGTGTTACCTACAGGGATTTTAATCTGTTGCACCGGTCACTTCTGAAGTGGTTCCCTTTGTTTATTTGGCTTCTGTTTGCAGGTCTCTTCAGTGTCTAATTTCCGCCCTGACACAAGCGGGCGGAGGTGGTCTCTTGTTTAGGTTCGCTTGTTCAGTCAGTGCTGTGGGGAGGGAGGGGCACTGCAGACAAATATCACTGGCCTGTGTGGGGAGCACTCGCAGTGTTCCGGCCACGCTGGGTTTGCCCCCGTTCAGGGCGGGTGTGTGTGCATCCCCCATCTACACTGCTCAGGCTCCAGGCTGCTCTCCAGGGAGCGGGCCATGTGTTGCGTGGACTTCCCAGGCCTAAGCTGCTCAGATTCAGGTTTTCAGGTATTCCACAAAAGCACAGACTTGGTTGAACCTGCGTTTTGTGCCTTCCCCGGTCGGAGCAGCTCAGGCAGCCAGGAGCTTGACAGGTGCACTCTCCCTGGGTGCAGGGCGGCTTCTCCCCTCTACAGTCCCCACCTCAATTTCCGTGCACGCCCGTCGGGTGTGCCTTGTGTCCCTTCTGGGAAGCTGATTTCTGGCTGCGACCCTCCTGGCGGATGTCGACCATCCAGAATCTCAGGAAGTCTTTGGTTAGAAGCTGGAGGCATGTTTGCAGTTTGGTAGGGGGTGCTGTCTCTGGGGCCACATTTGCCCCTTTCCCCTCCCCCCTGCCTCCTGCCTTCGGTGGGGGATGGGCTGGTCCACTGCCAGCTAGCTCTTCTCTGGTATTTGCTCAGTCCTTCGTTCTGGGAACCGGCGGGTAGTGCCTAAGTTTAGGGCTTTTCCCAACTTAATTCTCTCTCTCTTGCTATCCCACAGTTTAAGTTGCTATCTCACGTTAGCTCCCTCCAATTGCCCTCAGGGCATTCAGGCCCGGTCCTCACCCTAAGCACTGCCGCCCGCTCCTCTCCGTTCTGCCCCCACTTGCTGGTGGCAGATGCGAGCGTCTGGGGTACTTTTCTGCTGGGAGTTGCTTTTAGGCATGTAATCTGTGGGCTTTATTTATTTTTCCTCCCAGTTAGGTTGCCCTCTGAGATTTGAAAACTTCCCCCAGACCCGCCAGTGAGAGGGTTTCCTGGTGTTTGGAAACTTCCTCTATTAAGACTCCCTTCCCAGGACGGGTCTCCATCCCTAATTCTATTGTCTCTCTTTTTGTCTTTTATCTTTTGTCCTACCTCCTTTCAAAGACAATGGGCTGCTTTTCTGGGTGTCTGATGTCCTCTGCTAGCAATCCGAAGTTGTTTTGTGGAGTTTGCTCAGCGTTCAAATGTTCTTTCGGTGAATTTGTAGGGGAGAAAGTGGTCTCCCCATCCTTTTCCTCCGCCATCTTAGTTCCCTCTCCTGATGTGCAGATTCTTCTGGATTTTTTCAGTGCATATACAAACATGTTCCCCCCCCCACACAAATTCACAAGTTTTATTTATAGATAGAACCTTTATTCACATACCATTTTGAAACATACTTTCCCCTGCTGTTTCTGCCTGTGTCTAATGGGATGCTTGCAACTCTCTGTGAGGTATTATCAGGTCCATTTTAGATGTGAAGAGTGAGGTTCAAATGGTTGATGTTCTGTGCCCAAGCTGGTGACTCACAGTGACTGCCCCCACTTGTCTGACACAGGCTTGCCTTCTGCCTGACTCTGGGTTGGGGCGGAAGGACCTGTGAAGATGGGACAGGAGGCAAGTGGGTCCTCTCTTTCCAACACTGGCTGAGGAATATTCCATAAGTCAAGCTTGTGTGATTTGGCAGCTGAGATGCTTCTTGTTTGATGAAAGCCCTTTGACAATGACCCAGAACTTTCCTATTGATGAACAGAATGTCCCCACCTGTGGCTTCCTGCCACCTGTCCTGGCTGCTTTCCACTTGTACTGAAACCACACACTTCATCTCAGGACTTAGTGAAGCTCAGTTTCTTTTATCTTGGTGCAGAAGAATTCCATGAGAGGCAAAGTAAAAGAAAAAGAGTGAATTTATTAGCATAGGATGCTTGTGAGAGATACAAGTGGGCAGGCAGAAGGGCCTTAGAAGTGAGTAGGTTTTAGTTTTACAAATGAAAGAAAAGTGGAGAAGATCCCCTTCTTACTCATTTTTTGAGTAAATGTCAAGTTTTCATCATTAGTTCCTCCTACAAGTCTTGTGGGGGAGTTTTTGACCCTATATGGCCCAACCGGGAGTGTCATGGTGCTCTGTAAAAGAGCAGAAGGCTGGCAACGTAAAAAGAGCAGAAGAACTTGAACTCCTGCCAGGCTGTGTGCCCTGGAGACCAGAGGCTTCATAGTTCTGAGCTTCCTGATTTTGTGCCTAGTATGTTAGTCGCTCAGTCGTGTCTGACTCTTTGTGACCCCATGGACTGTAGCCCACCAGGCTCCTCTGTCCATGGAATTCTCCAAGCAAGAATACTGGAGTGGGTTGCCATTCCCTTTTCCAGGAGATCATCCTGATACAGGGCTTGAACCCAGGTCTCCCACATTGTGGGCAGATTCTTTACCATCTGAGCCACCAGGGAAGTCCACCTATGGATCATGTCCTTCTGGCCCACAAACAGTCCAGGAGATATTTCCCCTGCTTACCTGGCACCTGAACATTTATGCTCCTTCCTGCTCTACCCTGAGCTTGGAAGGGCAGGGGCAGCTGTAAACTTGAGATTCAGAGTCACCCTTTCCCACCCCCCAACTTGTTATCATGGCAGGTACTGAGTCCTGCAGATCCAATTTTCACACCATGGTACTCTGAGCTGATTTGCAGACCTCTCTCAGTAACACTCTAGCCCCTCTTACTCCAAAGTCTATTTGGGCAGCTGCCAGGTGTGGGATGGGGGAGATAAAGAGGCGGTGGGGATTGGCTGACTGGGCTGCCAAGCCCAGCCTCCCCTAGATCAGAGGTCAGGCCAGGGAGAGAGACCTTCTAGGAGGAGGGGACAGGAAATCGTGTGATAGCAAGCCACTCCTGACAGAAAGTGCTAGGTTGGGAGACAAGAGCTGGGCAGGGGGTGGGTGGGGGTGGTGCCATAGCTAGGGGTGGGGAAGGCTGCCCTAGGCCATGGTCCCAGGTAATAAAGTGGCCTGGGAAATGAATAGATACCAGTGGGTAATCTGTGCATATGTCTTTCTGTCTCTCTCTCTTTGTCTCTCTGTCTTTCTCTCTGTCTCTCCTCTGAATTTCTCTGGTTCTCCCTCTCCCAGCGCCTGTCTGCCTGTCTCCGAGCCCTTCTTGCCGGTCCCCAGCACTCCCCATCCCTCCCCCTCTCTCCCTTGCTCCTCTCCCTCTATCCGTCTCTGCCTCACAGCTCACCATCACTGCCTCTTCCTTCATCCTCAGGATTCACCCTCCACCCCATCTGACCACAGGATGCTGGAGCTGAGCCTGTCCTGGCTGGGACTTGGACCAGTGGCAGCCTCCCCGTGGCTGCTGCTGCTGCTGGTCGGGGCCTCCTGGCTCCTGGCCCGCATCCTGGCCTGGACCTACACCTTCTATAACAACTGTCACCGCCTCCAATGTTTCCCGCAGCCCCCGAAACGCAACTGGCTCTTGGGTCACATGGGCCAGGTGAGTGTGAGCAGCAGGACAGGTCTGGGGGACCAGGGTGAATGGACTTCCTGAGGGTCATGAATAGGCCTCAGGGTTTGGGCTGGGGTCTAGGACAGCAGAGAAGCCAGGGAGCCCCCTCTTCCCTCTCACTCATTCCTCTGCTCTGCCATTGAGACTGTCCCCACATTCTGTCTTTCCAGACCTGCCTGCCTTGCACACTTATGCACCTCTGAGGCCAGGCTGCACAGAACCTGGTCCCTTGGCCTCTCCAGTCTCCATGGTGACCTTGAGACCTCCTCAAATGTGCTGTGCAGGGTCTGCTCTGCATGTGGCCACTTTCCTGTGTCTTTTCATTCTGGGTTACAGCTTCCTCCCAGGAAACAGCTATCACCTCCCCATCCCCACCTATGGCGTAGAGTTACCCACCCCCTCCCCTTTCAGGGACCCCTTCCTCTTCTCTTACTCCTCCCCTAACCAAGAGGTCCCACTGGTCCCCTCACCCCATCTGGATAAAGTTGGACAATCATTTCCTCTTTCAGAAGCCTTTTTAGGCCTTCCCTTCCTCCACACCTGCCCACCTTATGCCCCAGACCTTGAACTTTCATTGGCCTTTCTCATGATAATTGAACAGTGAATTGTTCAGTTACTTATTAACCATCTCCCAGTTTGATGATAGTTCTGGTGAGCAGACGCTACAGTGCCAAGTGCAGGGCTGGCATATACTGTAAGCATGCAAAATAAATTCTTAAGGACCTAGGTAATGAACTTTCCATCATCTCCCTCGGTCAAAGTCAAAATGAATGGGTATCCAGCACCTTCTACCTAGCAGTCCAGCTAAGAGGTGAACGCAACTTTTCTTTCCTGCCTGGGATGAGAACTACAACTTGGGGGAGGACTTACTGCAATTTTACTGTTCATTATGGCAACATTCAGAAGGGAAATAGATTCTAAAGCCTGCAGGGAAGATTTCCTGAGATTCTGGGTCTTGAAATGGTCTCGGCAAAGCCTGGGGGAAGTAGGAATGTTACAAAGTCACTGCGGTTCTGCCGTCCCCTCTAGCGGCTTGGTGGTGGGGTCTAGTCTTGGTCACTCTTCCTTTCTCTAGCCCCTCTTGCTGT
Source organism: Cervus canadensis (assembly GCF_019320065.1). NCBI lineage: Eukaryota > Metazoa > Chordata > Mammalia > Artiodactyla > Cervidae > Cervus > Cervus canadensis. Next base: position 101,510,966 of record NC_057389.1, read on the forward strand.
GTGACCTCAGATAAGTGACTCTTACTCTCTGGACCAATCTCAAGTGCTTTGAGTGACTTATGTTCACTTGCCAAGAGCATCTGGGGGTATTTGTCAGACTTGAATGGGGTACCCAGATGGGGAAGACTCTGAGGGTTTCACCAGGAGACAGCCCTCCCTTCTTCCCCCTTTGGGGAAAATGGCCTCTGTTCTTGCTGTGTAAATGGTATGCCCATAGGTTAGACAGGATGCAGAGCCCGGCCAGCAGAGATTAGAGCCGCTCTCCTGATGGATAAGCAGAGTTCATGTAAGGACAGCCCTTGCCGTAGATCAGGACTGGAAGGCCCTAGGTCTGCAGACCCTTCAGCATGCAAGGGACTGGAGGCTATGTAGATGGAACAGAATATGAAATGGAGAACAAACCCAGGGAGGAGTCCTGAGGCCACCCTGCTGTCCACAAACCTCCCCAGTGGGCATCTCCTTCTGTGGCCACCCCATGGGGCTGAAATCACTCCCAGGACAAGAAAAACTTGCTTTCTCAAGCCAAGGTCAGCCTCCTTGTGGGCAGAGAGCCTGTCTTTTTCCTGTGCTCTGGGGTATATCCTTGGGACTTGGAGATGCTCCAGGACCCTCTCTCCCTCAGAGGGAAGGAGGAAGCAGAAGTTCCCTCCCTCTGTGCAGAATCCCGCACACTGTCCACTGCGGTGGCTTCTTTGGAGAGTGATGGCACTTACCTTGGTTGCAGTATCCCTCCACGGAGAAAGGCATGCAGGACTTCACCCAGCTGGTAGCCAACTATCCCCAGGGATTTAGGATCTGCCTTGGCCCTGCCATTCCCATCATCATTTTCTGCCACCCTGACATGATCCGGACCGTCGCCAATGCCTCAGGTACCCATGCAGAGCTTGTGCTGGTGGGTGCCATGACACCCCTCTGGGCTTCCAGCTCCTCCCCGCCAAGCTTCCATGTGGCCCCTACCGACCCCACTCCACCTCCCCTCCTCTCTCTCAGCTGTCTTTCTCTTTCCTTCAAATATTCACCAATACCGTTCTCGCTGCCTCTTCCCTCCTCCCAAGGCTGTCTCTACCCCACCCTGGTGTTCTGGGTGAAGGACACCCTTAGTCTTGAGGTCACATATCCAGTGTGGTAGGTCAGGACCTGGCCAGAGGAAGATGTTGGGCTGTGACAACCCAGAGAAGCAAGGCTGTCTGCTGGGGCATGCTGGAAGGCTTCCTGGAGAAGGAGTTTCTGGAACTGGGTCTGGAGTGATGAGCAGAAATTTTTTCAAGCAGAGCGTAGAGGGATGTAGTAAGCATCCATGGCTTCCCAGACCCCTTTCCAAGTCTGGCCCCATCCCATCCATCCCCTGTCTGAAAGCAACAAAGGCTTCTAGCTGGTGTAGGACCTGGGTTGCTATTTCCATGACGTCTACCTCCCTGAAGGGTCGGTTTCTTTGATCCAATCCTGGGGCTTGACCACTTCCAGTCCAGTGACCTCCTTCTCCAGTCCCCAGGAATCTTCCTGAGGAGACTCTGCCACACGCTGGCTCCCTTCCTTTGTCCTCTGCCCCTCCCACCCTGAGACAGTTCAGGCAAACAAGGGGAACAGGCAGTGTGTTGCAGAAGCCTTGGAGCTGACACCAGAATGCTGGGTGAACCTGGGAAGTTCCCTGGCTGTCTCTGGCTGCTGAAGTTATCTTTCATTGTTAGCAGTGGAAACAAAACCACCCTATTTGCCAAGAAATTAATGGATTTTGAAGTCATCCTCCTTGAGGGTGTATGCAGGCCTATCTGGGCTCCAGATATTAAATAATGTCATCAGACATCTGTCTTCATCATTTAGTTCCGAGTTCATCTGTGATGGCTTCCCTCTCATCCTTGTTAAGATGAAGCCCAGAAGCTCAATCCCCACAGAAAAGTCAGCTCATTCACAACATTTGTAGGAAAATGACAGGATTTCCTTTAATTTTCCTTGCCAGATTCATAGGACAAATTTCTGCATCTGCAAGCCTCTGAGTGCCTAGTCTTGGAGGCAAAGGGTCCTCTGAGCTATTGTTGTGGCGTTCAGAGCAGTTTAATGGCTAAGAACTCAAGCTCTGTGTTTGGACAGACTTGGACTTCCACCTCAGGCTTACTGTCTGTGAGAATGTCAGCAAATTACTTTATTATGTAGAGCCAGAGTTTCTTCACCTGGAATATGGGGATGGAAGAGAAGTTGCATGAAAATGGTGTTTGGGGTCCAAACAGGGAAGTCCCCATTCTATCATGTATCCTTGCGTGTGTGCTGAGTCACTTCAGTCGTGTCCAACTCTGTGTGACCCCATGGACTGTAGCCCACCAGGCTGCTCTGTCTGTGGGATTCTCCAGGCAAGAGTACTGGAGTGGGGTGCCTTGCCCTCCTCCAGGGGATCTTCTTGACCCAGGGATCGAACCCCTATCTCTTACATCTCCTGCATTGGCAGGCAGGTTCTTTACCATTAGCACCACCTGGGAAGCCTATTCTGTACCCAAGAGATCCCAGTTCATAAACGGTGTGGAAGGGACCCTGGGAAGAGACTGAGAACAGAGGAGCGGCTGCTAGAGGTGATCCATGGGTGCAGGTGTCAATCACTGCTTGCCACTCCTTGCCTCTGGCAGCCTAGAAGAGTGTGAATTGGGTCCTATTTTTTCCTCTCCAGATTCAGAGCTCAGAGGAAGGTCTCCTGTACACACAGGGCTTGACCAGCACCTATGGGGATGTGTACTGCTAGTGGGTTGGCTCCTGGAATGCCATCATCCACATCTTCCACCCCACCTGCATCAAACCTGTGCTCTTTGCTCCAGGTAGACACCTCCCTGGCCACAGCTTGCTGGTTGCCATGGCCAGAGTGTTGCTTTCAGCTGTGTGGGTGACCAGGGTGCAGGCAGAGGGGGGTGTGGCAGAGATACCAATGCCTCCTTCTCACCTGGACCCCTCATTGGCCCAGCCTCCAGACATGCCTACTCACGCCTAGGGCATGTCTGTGTGATGTGGGCTGCATGGCCACGTCTGGTCAGGTTTGTTTCTACCTGAACTCTGGTTACAGCTGGCATATGTTAACCTGGTGACACCTGATATATGTTTACACCTGAGCTCAGAGATTCATGTCTGAGGCTCAGCTGTGGCCAAAGATATCTGAGGCATGTTAGGGCCTGACTGGTTCTTCTCTGAGATTGTCTGATTCTCCTCCTGGTCATGTTTGGGCCACATTTGGGGTCTGTCTGAGGCCTGGGGTTCAGGGTCCCTCTGAGACACGCCTGAGACCTTATGTGAGTCTTGTCTGATGCAGGTTTTAGGGTACGCTTGGGTCACCTGGATCAGGTCTGGTTCAGGTCATCGGTGTGTTAAGTCCTGTCTGGAGCCTGCCTGGGGCACACTGAGGTCAGGTCAGATGTCTTCAGGTCCACGGCAGAGCTGTTGTGTCATATCAGGCTGTGCCATTCATGTTGGGGCCATGTCAGGACATATTAACACATGGGGCCATGTCAGACGTCTCCGGAGAGGTCAGTGCTGGGGCAGATGTGGTGTCCTTGGTCCCCATAATGGTGTTTTGTAGAGTGCTGGGCTATGCTTGTGTCTTCATAACATGTTGGACCATGTAGGAGCCAGGTAAAGGAATGTTGGGGCATGTTGTATCATGTTGGAGTGTGTCTAATCACACAGAGTTGTGTCTATGGACTCTGCTTTGCTCTTCTCTGTACTGCAGCTTGGCCTGGTCCCTGCCTCCCGTCACCTCTCCACCTAGCTTCTGGCTTCCTATGCTCTGGATCCCATTCCTGCTACGCAGGGCTCAGAGCAGGAATGCTGGGATTCCTGGCTGGGATCCTCTATCTGACACAAAAGACCCTCCCCTCTCCCTCTCCCTGGCCCCTGATGGTTCTTATTTATGGCAGCTGTCGCTGCACCCAAGGATGTGATCTTCTATGACTTCCTGAAGCCCTGGCTGGGTGAGTAACTGTTTGCGAAGGGGGTTGGGGATGACACTGGGGACCCAGGGGAAAGTTCTGCCCTTTGCTCACTCCCTGTGGCTGTCTCTGCTAGGGGATGGGCTCCTGCTGAGTGCTGGTGACAAGTGGAGCAGGCACCGTCGCATGCTGACGCCTGCCTTCCACTTCAACATTCTGAAGCCCTATATGAAGATTTTCACCAAAAGCACAGACATCATGCATGTGAGTCTCTTGAACCCAGGGTCCCAGCTGGAGTCTTGGGGACTCAGAGACATCGTTTTGGAGTTCTGGCTCTTCTGGCAGCTTGAGTCCATTGTTCTTTCTTTCTGAGCCTCAGTTTCTTCAGCTTTTAAAATGAGTATGTTGTGATTCCTGCTTTGCAGGGGGTTGAGACGACATATGGAGCCATGTCTCTGGCTCATAGTAAGTTTTAGTTTCTCTGTTTCCATTAGGGAAGCCTTGAAATCTTGAGACACCTTTGGTGATAATGATGCATACTGTGTAGTGGTTATTCCTGAGTAACACTTTGAAACAATAAGAGTTTAGTATTGACAACAGGACTGTGAGTCAGTTGGCTGGTCCTTATGGAGGTGGATGGGGCCGCCCATGTATCTGTGATCAGCTGTGGGTCAGATAGGAAGCTTTGCTGAGCTGAAGTTCTGTGCTCTGTCACATTGGGGACTTGGCTGACTGCAGTTTGATCTAGGATGACCTCATCTGGGGCAAATGGACTTCGTTTCATGTGACTGTCTTCCTTTAGAAGGTATCTGAGGCTTGTTCACATGACAGAAGCAGGGTTCCATCAGATTGAGGGGAACTGCAATGTCCCTTGGGATCGAGGTTTGGGATGAGCATCTCATCATTTTCAGCATGGTCTACTGGCCAAAGCAAGTCCAGGAGCAGGTCATAAATGAAAGATGGTGAAATAGGCTCCATCTCATAATAGAAGCTTCTGAAAATTTACATTGCAAAGGCTTGGGATATAATCATAGGGAAATGAAGGATCAGAAGGGAAGCACCTGGGATTTTTCATACATACAAGCTTCAAGTGAGCTTGCCTCTGTTTCATCGGTTCTGTCAGAATACATGAGATCCTGGGTCAGAGACAAAGGACAGTTTCTTACTCTTGGTGCAGCAAACAGCATGCACTTCCAGTTGGTTGTGTTGTCCCTCCATGTCACCAAATCCCATGCAGAGGACACAGGTGGACTTCGATTGGTGCCTGCCCATGTAGCATGTTGTATTACTGGGGGTAGGAGTATAAGTTTAGGGACTCTATGACTTTTATAGAATTAGAAGCAAGCTTGATATTTGTCCATGGGGAGACATAACCTCACCCCTCAAGGTTGTTGCCTATAAATACAACTCTGCAAAATGGTTAAGGTAAAGAATGTAGTCGTCTTACATTTTTTTTTTTTTTTTTTTGCATACCCAACATTAAAGGGCAGGGGCACTCAGGGCTCATGTAAGACTACTTCTCTCAACATAGGGGACATTTTCCTAATCAATTTATAAAAATAAACAGGAAGAAAGCTAACATTTTTTGTGCACCTGCTGCTGCTGCTGCTAAGTTGCTTCAGTCGTGTCTGACTCTGTGTGACCCCATAGATGGCAGCCCACCAGGCTTCTCGTCCCTGGGATTCTCCAGACAAGAACACTGGAGTGGTTGCCATTTCCTTCTCCATGATGTGCACCTACTTTATGCATTAATGTTACCACTGGATACAAAGATGGAGGAAGCAGAGGCAGGATTTAAAAAACCCAGATCTCCTGACTCCTGGCCATGGGGACTTCATGTCCTAACAGTAATAACTTTCGCTCTCACCCAAGCCTGGTTCTTCCTGGAGAGGGGAGCCCAGGCCCAGGATGCAGGATCTGGGGGAGTCCATTCAACTGGTTCAGACTGAGGAGAGGCTCAGAGGAACCAGTTTTCAGCCCTCATCCTGTCCCCTTCTCTGTCCAGGCCAAGTGGCAGCGTCTGATCAAAGAGGGCCACACCCATCTGGACATGTTTGAACACATCAGTCTCATGACCCTGGACAGTCTGCAGAAATGCGTCTTCAGTTACGACAGCAATTGCCAAGAGTGAGTCTTGGCCAAGGGCCTGGGAACATGAGGCATAGACCCAAAGGAGTAGATGAGGGAGGAAAGACTGCCTTGGACAATCAGAAGGGACTTCCTGGAGAAGGTGGGTCAGAGCTGGACACTGAACAACAGGAAGGGAAAAGAGAAGGAGGCATCCTTTTAGGTAAGTATAATTGCTTGATAAAAACTAGCAGGCTAAAATGAGCAAAGTGTGTGCAATAGTGAGGAAACACCTTGGAAATAAGTTTGGAGGAGTGGGCAGGGTTATATCTTAAGACCTTCTGAAACCAAACAAAAAGGATACGAACTTTATTCTGAGGTTTCCAGAGAGCCAAGGAAGATGTTTGAGCACATGAGGGTCATGGTCAAAGTTGAGCTTGGAAGATATCCAAGAGATAACTTATCAGATGACTCAAGACCAACTGTGATAGGCACAACACCATTCAACTGTGTTGATGCTGGAAGTAAGGAGAGTAGGGAAGATGTTATCCCCATTGTTCAGCTGGGAGAGGATAAGGTCTGAGCCGAGTGGACAGTATGGGGAAGGAAACTGGGTGAGAGAGAAAGGAGAGAAGCCTGATGTCTAAGCTGTGCTCTGGGTGCCTGGGGCATGGAGGCAGCTCACGGAGATGGGATGTGGGTTAAGAAGAGTCTGAAGAGTCACATCTCCTGGCTCATCCCCACACTGTATCTGTGAGCCATCTGTTCTTGGAGCCTCAGTTCCTGAATGGAGGTAGCCCCTGGCTTCTGGGCTTCAAGTGTTTTAAGTGGTGGCTTCCCTTCATGCTCTCATCCTTCAGGAAGCCCAGTGAATACATCACCGCCATCTTAGAGCTCAGCGCGCTTGTGGCAAAGCGGAACCAGCAGCTCTTCCTACACATGGACTTCCTGTACTATCTCACCCAGGATGGGCGGCGCTTCCGCAGGGCCTGCCGCCTGGTGCACGACTTCACAGATGCAGTCGTTCAGGAGCGGCGCCGCACCCTTCCCAGTGAGGGTATTGATGACTTCCTCAAGGCCAAGGCGAAGACCAAGACTTTGGACTTCATCGATGTGCTTCTGTTGACCAAGGTGTGTTCCTCTGGGATCTGAGTTTAAGACGTAGAAGGGACTTTGATCTGATCAGAGAACTTAAAGGTGCTTGAGGACGTGAAGTATGGGTCAGAGAAAAGTTTTAGAGATGATTGTGTGGAATACTGTCTGCAGGGACTGCTAACTCTGAAACTGTCAAGGGCCTGAGATTTTAGTCTACTTGCAAGTTGATAAGTTAGTCTCTGTCTGTGTGTGTTGTATGTATGCAGAATCTTGGATCAGAACAGAGCATTAATTTCAGTAGTCAGAGTAGAACTTGGCTCTGCTTCTCCATTTGCAAATTCCTTTGAGAGCACAATGATGCTTTTACCTGTACACGCAGCCATGCTAGCATCACAGCAGAATTACCTCCAGATTTTAAAATTTGGAACCCATATAGGACAGCTAATACTTCTACCCCTTCTTCCCTAATGTGAGTAGGAAAAGGTATATGGATAGGCATAGGAAGACAGAGAGGGAGAGGGAGAGAGGAGAGAAGAAAAGAGAGAGATTGTTTGGAGCTTAAATAAATCATCTTTGGTGAGAAAGCAGTCTATGATTCTATAGGTTTGATACCCATTCCCTATCTCCAGGATAAAAAGATCTTTGTATTTACTCACCAAGCCTGTGAGCAGATGTCTTTGGGGACAATGCTGAATCTCTAGCTTCCAAAACAAGTTGCTAGTTGTTCATCCTGTAACCCAGGTGGACAATAACTTTTTTTTCTCTAAAATCCCTCATCATGTCAAAACATAAAAATACTAATGGATCATTGATTCCTATCACCAGGCACAACATAGGAGGCAAAGAAATAGAGACCTCTGGAATGGGCATAAGAGGTCTAGGAGTTCAGGGTGGGCTTGGGTTTCTGGATGGATGATGGAGATTCAGAGGTTGGTGCAGTCTCTGTTGCTCAGGGACTATAAGCTAGTGTGATTCTGTGGATCTTGCTTTCTCTCCAGGATGAAGATGGGAAGGGATTATCAGATGAAGATATCCGGGCTGAAGCTGACACCTTCATGTTTGAGGGTGAGGGTCCCAGTGTGGGACTACTTGGAAGGCTGGGTCTCTCTATCCCAGGATATTGCCAAGGGGACCTTGGACCACTCAACCCCTCCCCATCCCCCCCATGGGAGGGTACTGTCCACCCTCTGGTGCTGTAGTAGCCCAGAGATGCAAACCTTTCTGGATACTCCTCAGGCCATGACACCACAGCTAGTGGCCTCTCCTGGGTCCTGTACAACCTTGCAAAACACCCAGAATACCAGGAGCGCTGCCGGCAGGAGGTGCAAGAACTCCTGAGGGACCGCGAACCTAAAGAGATTGAATGGTGAGTGCAAGTCCTCATGGTGTGCTCCTGAACCCCTCTCATTGACTCTGCTTCCTGGCTGGGGATAAGAAAAATTTTGTGTGGATTATGTCATTATTACTTAGTGGGAATAGTAGCAAAGCTCATAAGCTGGATCTGTTACTCAGCATGGACAGCAGGGCAAAGTTTTCTGGCTTTGGGGACAGAAACTTGGATTTCTGAGATAACTGGTGACAATGTGGGAGGGCAGATGCTGCTACTTAGCACACATTCAGTATGTGAACTTCCTCTCTACTCTGTGACCTTTCTCTCCAAAAGTCACATGTTTTCAAACATCTTCACTCCATGAGTGTTTGCTGATCTCCTGCCCCCTATATCCTCATATTATTTAGTCCAGGATTCACATGGAACTCTTAGGGACTAAAGTCATTCACCACCTGCCTAGGAATACCTGCATCTTCCTCCATCCAGTCCCCATTCAACAAACACTGGTACACTGCCCCCCTCTTCTCAGTTCTATGACATCTCCAATTCTTCTCAGTCCCATTCTGTGTCCTGGAGACTCAGAAGGGACCAGACCCAGTCTTGCCTTCCAGGAGCTCTCAGCCTGCTGAGGAATAGTCCCAGGTCAGAACACTCCCAGTGCAGATGGCCAGGGCGGCCTTTAGATTTAGAGAGGAAAGTCGAGGTTGGACAAAATGGCCTCAACTTAGATCTTCCAAGATGAGCAGTAGATATTTTGAGGTGCATTTGAGGTGCTCTATGGTCAAGAAATAGCTGGGACAAAATGAAGAGATGGAGATTAAGAGGGTGTAAGGGAGAAGAGGAGTGAGAGGCAGGAGGGAGGGGTTCAATTTGTACATGTGACTGACTGTGTAAGGTAGATTAATTAATTCATAATATTAACCTAACACACACTACTACCGAGTATGGAATGGATAACCAATTTTGGATATTAATATAGTTTAAATATAGTCTGACATTTTAGTGTGGAGATCATATGCACATTTGTTAAATTAACCCTTGAATACTGTCATTGCTATGGTGAATCATATATTCTACCTGGATAGAGAAACATCTATATGTTCATGTGGCATACAGACACTAACATTTCTTGCTAAATTTAAACCAGGTAGTTGATATCATCATCATCATCTTTTTTCATCATCTTTTCTATTATTTCTCATAGGAAAGCTAATAATGTGTGGATATAAATTTCTTGCCCAGTGAACATGGTAACACTAAATATAGAGTGTCATATCAATAGGAAAAATAAAGCCTATTTAATAAAAGCTCTTGTAACAACTGGAGAGCTAGATGGAAAAAATGAATCCAACCTCTTTCTCAAGTCTTATATGAACATAACATCGACATGAATCAAAGACATAAAATATAAAATAAATGAATCTTAAAGGCTCTAGAGGGCTTCCCAGGTGGCACAGTGGTGAAGAATCCAGCTGCCAATGCAAGAGATGCAGAAGACCTGGGTTCTATCTCTGGGTTGGGAAGATCCCCTGGAGCAGAAAATGGCAACCCGCTCTAGTATTCCTGTCTGGAGAATGCCATGGACAGAGGAACCTGGCGGGCTACAGTCCATGGGGTCACAAAGAGTCAGACACGACTGAATGACTGAGCACTCACAGGCACAAAGGCTCCAGAGGAAGCCATGTGAAATTATTTGTAGTTCCACAGAAGAGAAGGCCCTATTCTTGACACAAGTCGAGGAGCTGTACAAAAAGACCCTGATATACTGTTACACGAAAAAGATACAGACCAGGGTGTACATTATACAGCATGCTATTAACACTATATAACTTTTAAAATGCAATACAGTGTCCCTGGAAGGATACATACAGTTACCTAGGGAAACAGTGAGGAGGGGAAATGAGTGTTGGGCCATAGGAGTGTGTAGTTTTCTAATTTTGAACCAGTTAACTGTACCATTTATTAAGAATTTAAGTCACCACACAAAATGAAGAGGATTAGGAAAAAAACTCAGTCCCCTTACTGGATCTTATCTTCAAAGTTTAGAGAAGTTTTCTAGTGGATTCTCTTGTTTTCTAAGTATAAAATCACTATCTACCAAAAATGACACATTTACCCCCACATTCAAATGGTATTTCTCTCCTCCCCCCTTCTAATTGCATTAACTAGTGTCTGTAGTGCAGTAATAAATAAGAGTAAACATTGAATCTGTTTCTTGTTTCTTACTCATCTACCTTTTTATTTTGTTCTTGCTGTAAAGAAAAATATATTTTTATACAAATTTTTGAATATTTTTATGGCTGGATTTTGGGTATGTTGCTCAGAAAAGCTTCTGAAAACATCAGACTATATTTTGTCTGGTTCTTCTGTGCTACTGCTTTTCTTTCTGTCTTTTTAAAGACCATGTAAATGAGGTACGAGGGATAAAGAAAAAGCCGTATCATTTATGTATATGACTTAATGAGTTTGGAGATATTTGATCCATCTGTGATTTTGTTCTAGGCAGAGAGGATCTTATGGGGCACCAGGAGGGCTGGTGATGTGTCTCTGTATTTGCTCCCTGGACAATTGTCGTGGGGGTTCCTTAGGGACGACCTGGCCCAGTTGCCCTTCCTGACCATGTGCATCAAGGAGAGTCTGCGGCTGCACCCGCCAGTCACCATCATCTCCCGACGCTACACCCAGGACACTTTGCTTCCAGATGGCCGGGTCATCCCCAAAGGTACTCCCAATGACTAGGGGAGGAGATTCCTGGTGAGAAAGAGGGGCCAATAAGGCAGTGAGGACCTAGTCCTGCTGCCCTCTCTTGTTCCACAGGTGTGATCTGCCTCATTGATATTTTCGGGACCCACCACAACCCATCTGTGTGGCCAGACCCTGAGGTGATGCCTCCCCCACACCATACCTCCATCACCCATGTCCATTCCCCTTAGGAGGCCCCGGGGAGACTACAGAATTCTGATTGGCAAATCAGACATCGCCTCCTTCCCATTATACACACATCTGCCTCTCCAATGATGGATGTCCTGGGAGATCCCACATCCAGTGACCCTGTCTTGTCTTGCCCCCAGGTCTATGACCCCTTCCGCTTCGAGCCAGAAAACATCAAGGGGAGGTCACCTCTGGCTTTTATTCCCTTCTCAGTGGGTCCCAGGTGAGGGTAGTGGGCATCTGAGGTAGGGCTGGGTGGTGTGTTGGGGGTTCTAGGACTGAGATTCCAGACATGAGTCTCTGGCAGGGGAGTGGGAAAAATGAAGATGGTCAGAGTTTGGGCTCTCCTTCCCTCCCCTCCCCTCCCCTGGAAGTTATAAGAAAGTGTTTGGGGAATTACAGTGGGTCCAAGCAGGGGTCTACATTGTGCTGGGGGTCCCGTCTCCCTGCCTGCTGCTGTGTTCCTGACTGGGTCTTCGGTCAGGCTCAGATATTCAAGCCTATCTGGGCGTCCCAGGCCAGGTTCGCGTTCTCTATCACTGTGGGTGGGGGTGGGAGTTGTGAGCTAGATTCTAGGAGCGATGGGGCCTGGATGAAGGTTCCCAGCACAGTCAGAGACCTCACTCTGGCCCACAGGAACTGCATCGGGCAGACATTTGCCATGACGGAGATGAAGGTGGTCCTGGCGCTCACGCTACTGCGCTTCCGCGTCCTGCCGGGTGACGAGCCTCGCCGGAAGCCGGAGCTGATCCTGCGTGCCGAGGGCGGACTTTGGCTGCGGGTGGAGCCGCTGAGCGCAGGCCAGCAATGACCCAGCAGCCCCTTCTCTTCTGGAATCATCTAGCCACCTCCCTGAAAATTCCCAGGAATAAAAACTATGTGGTCTTACTTCACTCTGTATAATGGGCTCCAGTTTCACCCATCATTTTAGAACTGATTCAAATGTATTCTTTTTAATGGCTGATTCATGTCAATGTATGCCAAAACTCACAATATTGTAAAGTAATTCGCCTCCAACTAATAAAAACAAACAAAGAAAAAAAAACTATGTGGTTACTCCTGCGCCAGTGTCATCAACAGCCGGCAAGGGGCGCTTGGTACTTTTTAGGTTCAACAGGACCGGAGTGGCTGTGAACTTGGGGGATAGGAGGAACGTGTGTGGGAGGGAACGCTGATGTGGTAGCTGGCGCTCCAACCTGAGTCATGAGGGCAAGACTACTCATTAGGGAAGGTTGACCAGAGAGCTTGATGTAGCCAGGGTCAGATTCACTCCCTGCTATTGTATTACCAATCCCAGTCTGCCATTTACTAGCTGTTTTGTTTGGGGAAATCGTTTCTCTCTCAAAGCCTCATTTTATATTGCATAATAGTAGCCACGTCATTGCGCTGTTGCGGTAACTGAATAAACAAGCATGTGTAAAGTGACTGACTCAATATTTGGTAAGCATCAGTACTCAATAAGTGTTTACTTCCTCCTTTCTTTATGCATCACTTTCTCAAATTTAAAATGTTTTAAAGTCATACAAGTTATATTTAAGTTTTGAGATGCGTGGAAACCTGCTGTTGAAGAAATCTATCAGTAGAAGAGTCAGTAAATCAAAAAAATCCCCATAGTTATATCTATTACACAGTTGCTAAGGGCTTTAATGTGAAGCTAACCTGAACTTAGGTACTGAAATAAACAACTTTTTCCCTTCACAGAGGCATGACCCAGGATTTCATTTTTGTCTCGCTGTTCTAGGGAGTGGAGGTTAAGCAAGCTCACATTAGTCAGAGAAGATGAGGTGGCAGGAGTGGGCACCTATTTCAGCACCTGGGACAGTAGCTGCCCCAGGACTAGCCCCCCTCCCTGCCCCACGACTCAGGCCGCAGGGGCTCCTGGGGCAGAGTCCCAGTCTCAGACTCTTTCAGGAGTCTACAAGTTGGGGGGCAGAAGACTTAATGGCTGACTAATAAGAAAGAAACCCTGTAACATAAAAAGAGGAAGTATTTAATATATGCTGAGCTGAAAATCACGTGTTTTTCTTTGCCTTCAGAGTTCTTATATAAAATGTTTATCTTGTACTCTAAATTATACCTTACAGAAGAAAATATGAATAAAAAAATAAGAAGTAAAAATCATGTCCATAGCCCAAACATGTCAAAGTAATCACTGTTCATATCCTTTCACACATATTGCCATATTTTAAATGTATCCTTATGCCAGTAAAAATTTGGCTTTACATCTGAATGCATTATAATTACATCATGCAATCTCCTTTAAAAATGCTGTTTCACTGACTACCAAGCACATGAAAGGATGCTCAACATCAGTAGAGTTTATTGAAATGCAAATCAGTGCCAGAATGTGATACCATTTCACACCCACTAGGATCACAAGAATATGAAACAATGGAAAATAAAAAGTTTTGGTGAGGATGTGAGATAATTGAAATCCTTATACACTGCTGTTGGGAATGTAAAATGGTGCAGCCGCTGTGGAAAATAGTCAATAAATGGAACCTCGGATTATTATATGATCCAGCCAACTCATGCTTAGATATGTACCCAAAAGAATTGAAAACAGATACTTGTACATGATTCTTTGTCCATAATTGCCAGAGGTTGAATATTTGCAAAACAATCCAAATATCTATTAACATGAATGGGTAAATAAAACGAGGTATCATAATAAGGAATATTATTGGGTCATAAAAACAAATGAAGCACTGATATATACTCCAACATGAATGAACTTTGAAAACATGCTAAATGAAGGGAGCCGGACACAAAACATCCATATTATATATTTTCATTTATATGAAATGTGCAGAATATGTAAATTCATAGAGATGACTCACGAGATGGCGGGTGGAGTGGGAAATAGAGAGTGACGGCTACTGGGTACCTTACTCATTTCAGATGATGAAAATATCTTGAAACCAGACAGAGGAGATTTGGTGGCTGTACAATATTGTAAATGGACTAGATGCATGGAATTGAGCCTTTCATAATGGTCAACATAGTGAATTTTATCTTATGTGAATTTTGCATGAAGAAAAAAATGCTGTTTCTTCCTAATTTTTTTCTTGTTAATCTGGGTTTTTCATATAATATATTGTAAACATCCTCCCACAACATACAATCATCATGGGGGGGCGGTCTTTAAAAATCTTTAAGTGTTAAGTATTCAAGTCACTCTTTATTTTTGTAAATGGCATTACGTTAGGAAAAAGTTTAGTTTGTCTCACTGTGTAAGGATTCTCTTTATGCATTTTGATGGCTTGATATATCACAAGTTACAAATTGAGTTACTCTTAATCACATAACTTTGGGTGTAGAAATTCATTTATATGCAATAGATACACATACACAAAACACTTTTCATACAGCATGTAATACCTGGTGACTCCAGACACTGTTCATTTGGTCCTAGTAACAGAGGTAACTAAGACTCATGCAGGCTCACTCCTCCAGTCCCAAAGGGCATGTGTTTATTACCTTTTTTACTGAGAAGGAATGGGAAGTTCAGAGAGGGCACATCAGTTGCCCAAGCTCACATAGCTGGAGAATGGCAAACCCAGCTTTGATCTAGAGCCCTCTAACCCCAAGCCCCGAGCTTGCTCTTCTCCTAGGAGCTTCTACCCTGCTAAGGTCAGAGGGGATGAACAGGGGATGTTCACGTCTGCAAAGTAACTGATGTCTGTGCAAGGGGGACCTATGGCTCATGGCTGGTGCCAAAATCATCATTCTGTTATGAAATCAGGAAACAATGGCAGTTATTCATGCTTGGGACTGTGAGCCTTGGAATGTTGTTGTAACCACTTAACTCATTTCAATTTATTTGAGAAGAGACATGCCCAAATTTACTCTGCTGGTCCTGATTTGAATTCTGGAACCTGGAGTCCTTGTTTTTTTTTTTTTTTTTTTTAACCAGGATATTGGCTTTTCATAGTTTGTATATGTTGTATCCTGCTGCATGGCAGGCAGGGCATTAAGCATGCAATAAGCATATTACTACCATAAAACTCAGCATTTTTCTTTTTAATTTTAAAAATTTTGCAAGTTAAAAATTTTATTATTTTCAAATTATATTTTATAACTTACAACCACATAGATTAACAACTACAATGAAAAACATTTTGCAAGATTCATCTAAGGAAAGGAAACAATTGGTTGCATGTAGACTACGCCAAAGCCTTTGACTGTGTGGATCACAACAAACTGTGGAAAATTCTTTTTTTTGTTGTTCAATTTTTTAAAATATTTATTTTCTTTAATTTATTGATGATGGCTTTACAGTATTGGTTTGATTTTTGTCATACATCAACATGAATTAACCATAGGTGTACATATATCCCTCACTCTTGAATCTCCCTCACACCACCTGCCAATCTCCCTCACACCCCTCTAGGTTATTAGCAGGTATGACATAATGAATTCTTTTTAACCTTTGAAATAATATGTTGAAATATGCATTAGAAAATCTTCTAAGGTGCTTACATTTTTGAGAGATTGTGTGTGTGTGTTTGTGTATTTATGTTCAGTGTCTGATTCTTTGCGACCTCCTGGACTGCAGTGGCTCCTCTATCCATGGAACTCTGCAGGCAAGAATACTGGAGTGGCTTGCCATCGCCCACTCTAGGGGATCTTTCCAACCCAGGGACTGAACCCAGGTCTGTTGCATGTGTCTCCCGCATTGGCAGGCAGATTCTTCATCACTGCACTACCTGGGAAGCCCAGGTTTTTTAAGACAAAGCTAGTCTTTAGATGCTGTCAATTGCAAGGCTGAGTTGAGATGGAACCCAAAGTTTTCATTTGGTTCTGAAGGTGGATGGCTGGCACCCTGCACTTCATATAAGTCTTGTTTACCAGGAGTCAGGCAAAGAGAGGCATACTGATCAACCCCTTCCCTCCCACTTCCCCCTCCACCCCTGGCTTAGGGGAAGGGTCTAAATTCCATCTGCCATAACAACACCACAAGGCATTTGATTATCTGCTGTCAATGGCTGAACCAAAACATGTTTAACAGAAAGGTAGTTTTGACTTTTCAGATCCAAGTTCTCAAAGGTAAGTCTTTACTTTCAATAATACAACCACCCAGGTATTAGTCAGCAGCAAAGCAAACACTTTAAGCTGTGATTCACACTGCTTACAGTTATTAAATGCAAATTAAAAAAAAACTAAATAACACTGATCTTCTTTTTACTAAAATTACCATAATTTTCTGCAGAAGGAAATGGCAACCCACTCCAACATTACTGCCTGGAGAACTCCACGGACAGAGGAGCTTGGCAGGCTATGGTCCCTGGGGTCACAAAGAGTCGGACTTGACTGAGCGACTAAGAATTTCACTTTTCACCATAACATTTATATCATGGGGACACTGTATATTATCAAAGAGAATGGAATGAACATTTGCTGAAAATTCTTAAAGAGATGGGAATACCAGACCACCTGACCTGCCTCTTGAGAAATCTGTATGCAAGTCAGGAAGCAACAGTTAGAACTGGACATGGAACAACAGACTGGTTCCAAATTGGGAAAGGAGTACATCAAGGCTGTGTATTGTCACCCTCCTTATTTAACTTATATGCAGAGTACATCATGAGAAACGCTGGGCTGGAAGAAGCACAAGCTGGAATAAAGATTGCCAGGAGAAATATCAATGACCTGACATATGCAGATGACACCACCCTTATGGCAGAAAGGGATGAAGAACTAAAGAAACTCTTGATGAAAGTGAAAGAGGAGAGTGGAAAAGCTGGCTTAAAACTCAACAGAAAACTTAAGATCATGGCATCCGGTCCCATCACTTCATGACAAATAGATGGGGAAGCAATGGAAACAGTAAGAGACTTTATTTTTGGGGGCTCCAAAACCACTGCAGATGCTGACTTCAGCCATGAAATTAAAAGATGCTTGCTCCTTGGAAGAAAAGTTATGATCAACCTAGACAGCATATTAAAAAGCAGAGACATTACTTTGCCAACAAAGGTCCATCTAGACAAAGCTATGGTTTTTCCAGTAGTCATGTATGGATGTGAGAGTTGGACTATAAAGAAAGCTGAGCACTGAAGAATTGATGCTTTTGTATTGTGATGTTGGAGAAGACTCTTGAGAGGCCCTTGGACTGCAAGGAGATCCATCCTAAAGGAAATCAGTCCTGAATGTTCGTTGGAAGGACTGATGCTGAAACTGAAACTCCAATACTTTGGCCATCTGATGCAAAGAACTGACTCATTTGAAAAGGCCCTGATGCTGGGAAAGATTGAAGGTGGGAGGAGAAGGGGACGACAGATGGTTGGATGGCATCACCGACTCGATGGACATGAATTTGAGTAGGCTCTGGGAGTTGGTGATGGACAGGGAAGCTTAGTGTGCTCCAGTCCATGGGATCACAAAGAGTTGGACACGACTGAGCAACTGAACTGAATTGAGCTGAACTGAACTGAGACACTTAACAGAACCATTGTTCCTTCTACTCCGCTCTCCCATTCCAGGTATTGGGTGAAATATTTCAATTTTTTTGTGCCTACACAATCAAGGACACTGTCATGACTGGATTGCTGAGGTGTCCCATCTCTTTGGGGAATGTAATAGTTGTGTCCTGATGAGGACCTCAGATGGGCTACTTTGGTTGGGTTTAAGTAGGGGCTGTTTACACAATAAGAGCTGTGTAAGCAAGAAATACTTCTTGCTATCTGATTCTATAAGGATTAAATCATTAGCCACTGCAGTCACTATTCAGCACAGAGAACAGGATGGGGTACTCTGTACATTGGGAAAAAAGGCAAAAAATGCCTTTAGATAGTTACACACGCATATATATGTATTTCAGGAAAAAATTTTTATGAGCCTGAATTTTGCCATACTTAGAAAAGTACTTCAATGATTGACTGAGAAATTTGTTCCCTGTGACTGGCAATAACCTTCTCCCAAGGTGTATATTGGATTGTCTGTACCCCTTAGCCAAAATCACAAGTATGCTGATCTCCCCTCTTACCTCTTTGGAGCAGTTTCTCAGAGCTATGTGAGAGGCTGTATCCTGGGCTGTAGTCTTCAGTAGGGTCTCTGAATTAAACTGAAACTCACTGCTCTTACATTGTATGTTTTTCATTTTACTTGACAACAGGACCAAGGGGAACCATCAAGTGTAGCACTCTGGGAGCTAGCATCAGCTGAGAGCTGACACCACCCCCAGGACAGGGAGTAGCTGGTCCTGGAACACAGAGAGATGAGCTGAAACTGCAAGCATCAGTGGCCATTGGAGAGGATGGATGTCAATCCTCTAACCCACTCTGGTTGCCTGAAGATGCCTTCCACTGGCCAAATGTCATCTCCTTTCTCTCTACCCAGAGAGGCTGCAGGTAGATGGCTAAAGACTCCTGTTGTAACAGGGAAGAATAAATGTGACTTCACATCAGATCTATTCCTTTATCTCTAATCTTTGTGCTGTGTTGCCAGTGCTTAGTCATGCTGACTCTGCACCTTTGTAAAAGAATGTTGCCTATAGCTTGAAATATACATGATATCCCTTTCTCAGGACTTTGCCTCCCAGGATTGACCTTTAAAGCCATAACACTTTTCGTTCACTGTTGTTGTTCAGTTCCTAAGTCACCTCCGACTCTTTGCAACCCCATGGACTGCAGCACACCAGGCTCCTCTGTCCTCCACTATCTCCCAGAGTTTGCTCAAATTCAGGTCCATTGAGTTGGTGATGCTATTTAACCATCTCACCCTCTGCCTCTCCCTTCTTTTTTCACCTTCAGTCTTTCCCAGCATCAGGGTCTTTTCCAGTGAGTGGGCTGTTTGTATCAGTGTCCAAAGTATTGGAGCTTCAGCTTCAGCAACAGTCCTTCCAATGAATATTTAGGGTTGATTTCTTTAACTGATTACTTTTAGGATTAACTCCTTGCAGCCCAAGGGACTCTCAAGAGTCTTCTCCAGCACCAAAATTCAAAAGCATCAATTTCTTGGAGCTCAGCTTTCTTCATGGCCCTTCTCTCACATCCACACATGACCACTGGGAAAACCATAGCTTTGACTATGTGGACCTTTGTCGGCAAAGTGGTGTCTCTGCTTTTTAATACACTGTCTAAGTTTGTCATAGCTTTCCTTCCAAGGAGCAAGCGTCTTTTACTTTCATGGCTACAAGCACCGTTTGCGGTGATTTCAGAACCTGAGAAAAGAAAATATGTCACTGATTCCACTTTTCTCTCTTCTATTTGCCATGAAGTGATGGGACTGGATGCCATGATCTCATTTTTTTTAAATGTGTTTTAAGGCAGCCTTTTCACCCTTCTCTTTTGCCCTTTTCATTCATATACAGATAAAATACTGCAAAAACAGAAAATACTTGTCTTCTTGCAGGTTTACATAAATATCTTGATGACAGCTGCATGGATAGCTTCAAGAACAAGGGATTATCACAGCTCCTCCAGGGTCTGGCTGGACCCAAGAAGTCTACAACAACCAACCACATCACCTCCCTTCCTAGTGTAAAAGAAGCCTGACTTCTAAGTCCAGCTTCTTTGGGTCAGTAGCTGGCCATCTTCTCGGTCTGCTAGCTTCCCAAATAAAGTTACTATTCCTTGCCCCAGCACCTTGTTCTTTGCCTGTCTTATGGTGATTAGTAGAAATTTGTACTCAGTAACACTACTGTAGTCCATTTTCCCAACCTGGGTCAGTTTCAGCTCCACGTGTCGCAACAGATGGGGGTTCCCTCCCCTCCTTTGTACCTGGCCAGTGTCTCTGCCCCTTGACTAAGCAGACACCTGAATGGGGAGCAAAATTCTGCCTCTCTCCCCATAGGCACTTTCCTCTCCTTTTGAGTGATGTTCTTGGGCCTCTCTCCATTGGTTTTTGGGTGAGAAACCCCTCTTTCCTCCTCCACAGGGATGTTCTCTATTGCCCCCCTACACACACCGAGTGCCCCCACTTCTGAGTGGTTGGAGTGGTCAGAACTAGCACGACCCAATAAACCCCAACCAAGGGAAGTCAATGCCATTTACAATGGGTCATTTGGACCTTCCTGAAGTTTTCCGTGTGCCTTACCTTTTCCAAAACCAGCTCATTTCTTCTCCAGATAAGTCTGCCAAGAAGTTGGCAGCCCCAGTTTACAGGTCTGGTCAGCTCAGGTTCCGTGTGCCTTCAGGGGTTGGTTAGGTTTCCTGACCTTTATTATGGTAAGTGAGATGCAACGGTTGCTTCCTGCTTGAGCGTCTGGCCAGATTTCATTATCAATGTGGGTGTCCAGAACAGCTGTATGTGTGTATTAGCTGTTCAGTCATGTCTGAATCTCTGTGTAGCCTTTCAGGCTCTTCTGTCCATGGAATTCTCCCCGCAAGTATACTGGGGTGTAGCCATTCCCTTCTCCAGTAGATCTTCCTGACCTATGGGTTGAACCCAGGTCTCCTGCATTGTGGGCAGATTCCTTACCACCTGAGCCACCAGGTAAGGCTAATAACCTGCTTTTCCCATAGAATGACACAGGGTGAAACTGCCTCCCTTTCTCTGTGTAATTCAGTGTATTTGAGGAAGCAAGCAATAATGACACCTTTTTTAATAGTCTATTTGATTACCCCAACTTGTGCTGGGTCTTTACAGTCCTAGCAAGGCTTTAAGGGGCATGGGTGGTGATCTTTATTCAAGGCCCACTCCTCCGTGTCTTCACAGGCTACCTCCTCATGGAGGACTTCCCTGATTGTCCGGTCTAGAGCAGCCCCCTTGGTCACTTTCTATCACATGTCACTCTGTTAATTTCACTCATTATTGCCACTATCTGACTAGTTCTTATCCCCTGTTGGCCTCCTCCATCAGACAAGAGTGCCATAATCCAGAGACCTTGTCTATCTTGTTTATTCCATGCCCTGAGTTCTAGCAGTGTGTGTGGTATGCAGTAGGTGGTCAAGCACAGCTTTGTTGTTGTTGAACAATGAGCTACCTGGGAAAATAAATCTATCTTTTGATTTACAGAGGAGGATATGAAACTCAGAGAAGGCAACTGAACTGCCCAAGACCACACAGTCAGTGAGAGGCAGAGCTGAGATTTTGAACTCTGCCTTCTGTTGAAGGCAGAACTTGTACTCTCCCAAGAGATGAGTGTTGACTTAAAAGCAACAACAACAACAACAAAAGATGCACAATGTGAGAGTTGTGTGTTAAGTTTTTTTTTTTG
>NC_057389.1:101532549-101549421 GCF_019320065.1 Cervus canadensis
ATGTAGCCAGGGTCAGATTCACTCCCTGCTATTGTATTACCAATCCCAGTCTGCCATTTACTAGCTGTTTTGTTTGGGGAAATCGTTTCTCTCTCAAAGCCTCATTTTATATTGCATAATAGTAGCCACGTCATTGCGCTGTTGCGGTAACTGAATAAACAAGCATGTGTAAAGTGACTGACTCAATATTTGGTAAGCATCAGTACTCAATAAGTGTTTACTTCCTCCTTTCTTTATGCATCACTTTCTCAAATTTAAAATGTTTTAAAGTCATACAAGTTATATTTAAGTTTTGAGATGCGTGGAAACCTGCTGTTGAAGAAATCTATCAGTAGAAGAGTCAGTAAATCAAAAAAATCCCCATAGTTATATCTATTACACAGTTGCTAAGGGCTTTAATGTGAAGCTAACCTGAACTTAGGTACTGAAATAAACAACTTTTTCCCTTCACAGAGGCATGACCCAGGATTTCATTTTTGTCTCGCTGTTCTAGGGAGTGGAGGTTAAGCAAGCTCACATTAGTCAGAGAAGATGAGGTGGCAGGAGTGGGCACCTATTTCAGCACCTGGGACAGTAGCTGCCCCAGGACTAGCCCCCCTCCCTGCCCCACGACTCAGGCCGCAGGGGCTCCTGGGGCAGAGTCCCAGTCTCAGACTCTTTCAGGAGTCTACAAGTTGGGGGGCAGAAGACTTAATGGCTGACTAATAAGAAAGAAACCCTGTAACATAAAAAGAGGAAGTATTTAATATATGCTGAGCTGAAAATCACGTGTTTTTCTTTGCCTTCAGAGTTCTTATATAAAATGTTTATCTTGTACTCTAAATTATACCTTACAGAAGAAAATATGAATAAAAAAATAAGAAGTAAAAATCATGTCCATAGCCCAAACATGTCAAAGTAATCACTGTTCATATCCTTTCACACATATTGCCATATTTTAAATGTATCCTTATGCCAGTAAAAATTTGGCTTTACATCTGAATGCATTATAATTACATCATGCAATCTCCTTTAAAAATGCTGTTTCACTGACTACCAAGCACATGAAAGGATGCTCAACATCAGTAGAGTTTATTGAAATGCAAATCAGTGCCAGAATGTGATACCATTTCACACCCACTAGGATCACAAGAATATGAAACAATGGAAAATAAAAAGTTTTGGTGAGGATGTGAGATAATTGAAATCCTTATACACTGCTGTTGGGAATGTAAAATGGTGCAGCCGCTGTGGAAAATAGTCAATAAATGGAACCTCGGATTATTATATGATCCAGCCAACTCATGCTTAGATATGTACCCAAAAGAATTGAAAACAGATACTTGTACATGATTCTTTGTCCATAATTGCCAGAGGTTGAATATTTGCAAAACAATCCAAATATCTATTAACATGAATGGGTAAATAAAACGAGGTATCATAATAAGGAATATTATTGGGTCATAAAAACAAATGAAGCACTGATATATACTCCAACATGAATGAACTTTGAAAACATGCTAAATGAAGGGAGCCGGACACAAAACATCCATATTATATATTTTCATTTATATGAAATGTGCAGAATATGTAAATTCATAGAGATGACTCACGAGATGGCGGGTGGAGTGGGAAATAGAGAGTGACGGCTACTGGGTACCTTACTCATTTCAGATGATGAAAATATCTTGAAACCAGACAGAGGAGATTTGGTGGCTGTACAATATTGTAAATGGACTAGATGCATGGAATTGAGCCTTTCATAATGGTCAACATAGTGAATTTTATCTTATGTGAATTTTGCATGAAGAAAAAAATGCTGTTTCTTCCTAATTTTTTTCTTGTTAATCTGGGTTTTTCATATAATATATTGTAAACATCCTCCCACAACATACAATCATCATGGGGGGGCGGTCTTTAAAAATCTTTAAGTGTTAAGTATTCAAGTCACTCTTTATTTTTGTAAATGGCATTACGTTAGGAAAAAGTTTAGTTTGTCTCACTGTGTAAGGATTCTCTTTATGCATTTTGATGGCTTGATATATCACAAGTTACAAATTGAGTTACTCTTAATCACATAACTTTGGGTGTAGAAATTCATTTATATGCAATAGATACACATACACAAAACACTTTTCATACAGCATGTAATACCTGGTGACTCCAGACACTGTTCATTTGGTCCTAGTAACAGAGGTAACTAAGACTCATGCAGGCTCACTCCTCCAGTCCCAAAGGGCATGTGTTTATTACCTTTTTTACTGAGAAGGAATGGGAAGTTCAGAGAGGGCACATCAGTTGCCCAAGCTCACATAGCTGGAGAATGGCAAACCCAGCTTTGATCTAGAGCCCTCTAACCCCAAGCCCCGAGCTTGCTCTTCTCCTAGGAGCTTCTACCCTGCTAAGGTCAGAGGGGATGAACAGGGGATGTTCACGTCTGCAAAGTAACTGATGTCTGTGCAAGGGGGACCTATGGCTCATGGCTGGTGCCAAAATCATCATTCTGTTATGAAATCAGGAAACAATGGCAGTTATTCATGCTTGGGACTGTGAGCCTTGGAATGTTGTTGTAACCACTTAACTCATTTCAATTTATTTGAGAAGAGACATGCCCAAATTTACTCTGCTGGTCCTGATTTGAATTCTGGAACCTGGAGTCCTTGTTTTTTTTTTTTTTTTTTTTAACCAGGATATTGGCTTTTCATAGTTTGTATATGTTGTATCCTGCTGCATGGCAGGCAGGGCATTAAGCATGCAATAAGCATATTACTACCATAAAACTCAGCATTTTTCTTTTTAATTTTAAAAATTTTGCAAGTTAAAAATTTTATTATTTTCAAATTATATTTTATAACTTACAACCACATAGATTAACAACTACAATGAAAAACATTTTGCAAGATTCATCTAAGGAAAGGAAACAATTGGTTGCATGTAGACTACGCCAAAGCCTTTGACTGTGTGGATCACAACAAACTGTGGAAAATTCTTTTTTTTGTTGTTCAATTTTTTAAAATATTTATTTTCTTTAATTTATTGATGATGGCTTTACAGTATTGGTTTGATTTTTGTCATACATCAACATGAATTAACCATAGGTGTACATATATCCCTCACTCTTGAATCTCCCTCACACCACCTGCCAATCTCCCTCACACCCCTCTAGGTTATTAGCAGGTATGACATAATGAATTCTTTTTAACCTTTGAAATAATATGTTGAAATATGCATTAGAAAATCTTCTAAGGTGCTTACATTTTTGAGAGATTGTGTGTGTGTGTTTGTGTATTTATGTTCAGTGTCTGATTCTTTGCGACCTCCTGGACTGCAGTGGCTCCTCTATCCATGGAACTCTGCAGGCAAGAATACTGGAGTGGCTTGCCATCGCCCACTCTAGGGGATCTTTCCAACCCAGGGACTGAACCCAGGTCTGTTGCATGTGTCTCCCGCATTGGCAGGCAGATTCTTCATCACTGCACTACCTGGGAAGCCCAGGTTTTTTAAGACAAAGCTAGTCTTTAGATGCTGTCAATTGCAAGGCTGAGTTGAGATGGAACCCAAAGTTTTCATTTGGTTCTGAAGGTGGATGGCTGGCACCCTGCACTTCATATAAGTCTTGTTTACCAGGAGTCAGGCAAAGAGAGGCATACTGATCAACCCCTTCCCTCCCACTTCCCCCTCCACCCCTGGCTTAGGGGAAGGGTCTAAATTCCATCTGCCATAACAACACCACAAGGCATTTGATTATCTGCTGTCAATGGCTGAACCAAAACATGTTTAACAGAAAGGTAGTTTTGACTTTTCAGATCCAAGTTCTCAAAGGTAAGTCTTTACTTTCAATAATACAACCACCCAGGTATTAGTCAGCAGCAAAGCAAACACTTTAAGCTGTGATTCACACTGCTTACAGTTATTAAATGCAAATTAAAAAAAAACTAAATAACACTGATCTTCTTTTTACTAAAATTACCATAATTTTCTGCAGAAGGAAATGGCAACCCACTCCAACATTACTGCCTGGAGAACTCCACGGACAGAGGAGCTTGGCAGGCTATGGTCCCTGGGGTCACAAAGAGTCGGACTTGACTGAGCGACTAAGAATTTCACTTTTCACCATAACATTTATATCATGGGGACACTGTATATTATCAAAGAGAATGGAATGAACATTTGCTGAAAATTCTTAAAGAGATGGGAATACCAGACCACCTGACCTGCCTCTTGAGAAATCTGTATGCAAGTCAGGAAGCAACAGTTAGAACTGGACATGGAACAACAGACTGGTTCCAAATTGGGAAAGGAGTACATCAAGGCTGTGTATTGTCACCCTCCTTATTTAACTTATATGCAGAGTACATCATGAGAAACGCTGGGCTGGAAGAAGCACAAGCTGGAATAAAGATTGCCAGGAGAAATATCAATGACCTGACATATGCAGATGACACCACCCTTATGGCAGAAAGGGATGAAGAACTAAAGAAACTCTTGATGAAAGTGAAAGAGGAGAGTGGAAAAGCTGGCTTAAAACTCAACAGAAAACTTAAGATCATGGCATCCGGTCCCATCACTTCATGACAAATAGATGGGGAAGCAATGGAAACAGTAAGAGACTTTATTTTTGGGGGCTCCAAAACCACTGCAGATGCTGACTTCAGCCATGAAATTAAAAAGATAAAAGAAAAAAAATAAATTTGATGCCTTTCTTTGGGCGGGCTGGGGCTATTTGCTCTTGGAAGAAAAGTTATGATCAACCTAGAACATGCATATTAAAAAGCAGAGACATTATTTGCCACTAAGGTCTCTAGACAAAGCTATGGTTTTTTTCCAGTAGTCATGTATGGATTGAAGAGTTACGGACTATAAAGAGCTGAGCATGAAGAATTGATTGCTTTTGTATTGTGATGTTGGAGAAGACTCTTGAGAGGCCCTTGGACTGCAAGGAGATCCATCCTAAAGGAAATCAGTCCTGAATGTTCGTTGGAAGGACTGATGCTGAAACTGAAACTCCAATACTTTGGCCATCTGATGCAAAGAACTGACTCATTTGAAAAGGCCCTGATGCTGGGAAAGATTGAAGGTGGGAGGAGAAGGGGACGACAGATGGTTGGATGGCATCACCGACTCGATGGACATGAATTTGAGTAGGCTCTGGGAGTTGGTGATGGACAGGGAAGCTTAGTGTGCTCCAGTCCATGGGATCACAAAGAGTTGGACACGACTGAGCAACTGAACTGAATTGAGCTGAACTGAACTGAGACACTTAACAGAACCATTGTTCCTTCTACTCCGCTCTCCCATTCCAGGTGTTGGGTGAAATATTTCAATTTTTTTGTGCCTACACAATCAAGGACACTGTCATGACTGGATTGCTGAGGTGTCCCATCTCTTTGGGGAATGTAATAGTTGTGTCCTGATGAGGACCTCAGATGGGCTACTTTGGTTGGGTTTAAGTAGGGGCTGTTTACACAATAAGAGCTGTGTAAGCAAGAAATACTTCTTGCTATCTGATTCTATAAGGATTAAATCATTAGCCACTGCAGTCACTATTCAGCACAGAGAACAGGATGGGGTACTCTGTACATTGGGAAAAAAGGCAAAAAATGCCTTTAGATAGTTACACACGCATATATATGTATTTCAGGAAAAAATTTTTATGAGCCTGAATTTTGCCATACTTAGAAAAGTACTTCAATGATTGACTGAGAAATTTGTTCCCTGTGACTGGCAATAACCTTCTCCCAAGGTGTATATTGGATTGTCTGTACCCCTTAGCCAAAATCACAAGTATGCTGATCTCCCCTCTTACCTCTTTGGAGCAGTTTCTCAGAGCTATGTGAGAGGCTGTATCCTGGGCTGTAGTCTTCAGTAGGGTCTCTGAATTAAACTGAAACTCACTGCTCTTACATTGTATGTTTTTCATTTTACTTGACAACAGGACCAAGGGGAACCATCAAGTGTAGCACTCTGGGAGCTAGCATCAGCTGAGAGCTGACACCACCCCCAGGACAGGGAGTAGCTGGTCCTGGAACACAGAGAGATGAGCTGAAACTGCAAGCATCAGTGGCCATTGGAGAGGATGGATGTCAATCCTCTAACCCACTCTGGTTGCCTGAAGATGCCTTCCACTGGCCAAATGTCATCTCCTTTCTCTCTACCCAGAGAGGCTGCAGGTAGATGGCTAAAGACTCCTGTTGTAACAGGGAAGAATAAATGTGACTTCACATCAGATCTATTCCTTTATCTCTAATCTTTGTGCTGTGTTGCCAGTGCTTAGTCATGCTGACTCTGCACCTTTGTAAAAGAATGTTGCCTATAGCTTGAAATATACATGATATCCCTTTCTCAGGACTTTGCCTCCCAGGATTGACCTTTAAAGCCATAACACTTTTCGTTCACTGTTGTTGTTCAGTTCCTAAGTCACCTCCGACTCTTTGCAACCCCATGGACTGCAGCACACCAGGCTCCTCTGTCCTCCACTATCTCCCAGAGTTTGCTCAAATTCAGGTCCATTGAGTTGGTGATGCTATTTAACCATCTCACCCTCTGCCTCTCCCTTCTTTTTTCACCTTCAGTCTTTCCCAGCATCAGGGTCTTTTCCAGTGAGTGGGCTGTTTGTATCAGTGTCCAAAGTATTGGAGCTTCAGCTTCAGCAACAGTCCTTCCAATGAATATTTAGGGTTGATTTCTTTAACTGATTACTTTTAGGATTAACTCCTTGCAGCCCAAGGGACTCTCAAGAGTCTTCTCCAGCACCAAAATTCAAAAGCATCAATTTCTTGGAGCTCAGCTTTCTTCATGGCCCTTCTCTCACATCCACACATGACCACTGGGAAAACCATAGCTTTGACTATGTGGACCTTTGTCGGCAAAGTGGTGTCTCTGCTTTTTAATACACTGTCTAAGTTTGTCATAGCTTTCCTTCCAAGGAGCAAGCGTCTTTTACTTTCATGGCTACAAGCACCGTTTGCGGTGATTTCAGAACCTGAGAAAAGAAAATATGTCACTGATTCCACTTTTCTCTCTTCTATTTGCCATGAAGTGATGGGACTGGATGCCATGATCTCATTTTTTTTAAATGTGTTTTAAGGCAGCCTTTTCACCCTTCTCTTTTGCCCTTTTCATTCATATACAGATAAAATACTGCAAAAACAGAAAATACTTGTCTTCTTGCAGGTTTACATAAATATCTTGATGACAGCTGCATGGATAGCTTCAAGAACAAGGGATTATCACAGCTCCTCCAGGGTCTGGCTGGACCCAAGAAGTCTACAACAACCAACCACATCACCTCCCTTCCTAGTGTAAAAGAAGCCTGACTTCTAAGTCCAGCTTCTTTGGGTCAGTAGCTGGCCATCTTCTCGGTCTGCTAGCTTCCCAAATAAAGTTACTATTCCTTGCCCCAGCACCTTGTTCTTTGCCTGTCTTATGGTGATTAGTAGAAATTTGTACTCAGTAACACTACTGTAGTCCATTTTCCCAACCTGGGTCAGTTTCAGCTCCACGTGTCGCAACAGATGGGGGTTCCCTCCCCTCCTTTGTACCTGGCCAGTGTCTCTGCCCCTTGACTAAGCAGACACCTGAATGGGGAGCAAAATTCTGCCTCTCTCCCCATAGGCACTTTCCTCTCCTTTTGAGTGATGTTCTTGGGCCTCTCTCCATTGGTTTTTGGGTGAGAAACCCCTCTTTCCTCCTCCACAGGGATGTTCTCTATTGCCCCCCTACACACACCGAGTGCCCCCACTTCTGAGTGGTTGGAGTGGTCAGAACTAGCACGACCCAATAAACCCCAACCAAGGGAAGTCAATGCCATTTACAATGGGTCATTTGGACCTTCCTGAAGTTTTCCGTGTGCCTTACCTTTTCCAAAACCAGCTCATTTCTTCTCCAGATAAGTCTGCCAAGAAGTTGGCAGCCCCAGTTTACAGGTCTGGTCAGCTCAGGTTCCGTGTGCCTTCAGGGGTTGGTTAGGTTTCCTGACCTTTATTATGGTAAGTGAGATGCAACGGTTGCTTCCTGCTTGAGCGTCTGGCCAGATTTCATTATCAATGTGGGTGTCCAGAACAGCTGTATGTGTGTATTAGCTGTTCAGTCATGTCTGAATCTCTGTGTAGCCTTTCAGGCTCTTCTGTCCATGGAATTCTCCCCGCAAGTATACTGGGGTGTAGCCATTCCCTTCTCCAGTAGATCTTCCTGACCTATGGGTTGAACCCAGGTCTCCTGCATTGTGGGCAGATTCCTTACCACCTGAGCCACCAGGTAAGGCTAATAACCTGCTTTTCCCATAGAATGACACAGGGTGAAACTGCCTCCCTTTCTCTGTGTAATTCAGTGTATTTGAGGAAGCAAGCAATAATGACACCTTTTTTAATAGTCTATTTGATTACCCCAACTTGTGCTGGGTCTTTACAGTCCTAGCAAGGCTTTAAGGGGCATGGGTGGTGATCTTTATTCAAGGCCCACTCCTCCGTGTCTTCACAGGCTACCTCCTCATGGAGGACTTCCCTGATTGTCCGGTCTAGAGCAGCCCCCTTGGTCACTTTCTATCACATGTCACTCTGTTAATTTCACTCATTATTGCCACTATCTGACTAGTTCTTATCCCCTGTTGGCCTCCTCCATCAGACAAGAGTGCCATAATCCAGAGACCTTGTCTATCTTGTTTATTCCATGCCCTGAGTTCTAGCAGTGTGTGTGGTATGCAGTAGGTGGTCAAGCACAGCTTTGTTGTTGTTGAACAATGAGCTACCTGGGAAAATAAATCTATCTTTTGATTTACAGAGGAGGATATGAAACTCAGAGAAGGCAACTGAACTGCCCAAGACCACACAGTCAGTGAGAGGCAGAGCTGAGATTTTGAACTCTGCCTTCTGTTGAAGGCAGAACTTGTACTCTCCCAAGAGATGAGTGTTGACTTAAAAGCAACAACAACAACAACAAAAGATGCACAATGTGAGAGTTGTGTGTTAAGTTTTTTTTTTTGAGGGGGGGGGTGGAGGGCAAATGAGAACTGCAGCCCGGGAGAGAGCATCTCAGATAGGTCTGAGGAATTGCTCCAAAGAGGTAGTGGGGGAATGAGAATATGTGTGATTTTGGTGAAGGGAGAATTCATGCAATCAAGCACTTATCTTACAAAAGGTCTGCTAGTCACAAGGAGCTGATGTCACCAGGGAGGGTTTAGTGCTTTTCTAGATATGAAGAGATACAGGGATTAGGATTATGAAATCAGTTCCTGAAAATATCTAACTATCTAAAGAGCTGTTCCACCACTTTCCCTGGAGCACAAAGTGCCTGTTCTCCACCCTGAACTCCCTTCAGGGCGTGTTGAAGGTCAGCAGCTGCAGCAGCATAGGGTTCAGTCTCCCCAGAGGCAGGACATTTGCCCTTGGCAAGCCCTTTTGCCTTTGACAGGAGGAAATGAAAAGCTGAGGGCCTGACGAGAACGGGGCAACAGAGAATGAGATAGTTAGATGGTGTCACCGACTCAGTGGGATTGAATTTTAGCACTCTGGGAGATAATGAAGGACAGGGAAGCCTGGCGTGCCGCAGTCCTTGGGGTCACAAAGAGTCAGACACGATGACTGACTGAACAGCAACAATGAGAGGAAAGGAATGGTGAGATTTCAGGCAGCAGGCAGCCTGCATGCTTGTTCTGATCCTGGATGGGTGGCAGCTGGTGGTCCTGAAGCAGGGTTTTAGGTTCACAGGAATTGAATGTGGATAGCCTGGGCAACTTCCCTGGTGGCTCAGATGGTAACGAATCTGCCTTCAATGCAGGAGACCTGGGTTCGCTCTCTGAGTCAGGAAGGTCCCCTGGAGGAGGGAATGAATGGCTTCCCACGCCAGTATTCTTGCCTGGAGAATCCCAGGGACAGAGGAGTCTGGCAGGCTACAGTTATGGGGTCAGAAAGAGTCAAACACAAGTGAGCGACTAACATGCATGCAGCCTGGGCAACCCCCCCCCCCCCATCCCCAGGAATTCTAGCTTCTACACCATCAACGCTTAGGGACTAAGAAGGAAGATGCCCTGTTGTCTCTTGCCCCATTTGAAAAATGAGTTTCTCTAAGGCAAGCCTGTAAAACACAGGCACAAAGTTTATTATCAGAGACACAGAATAACATGTGGAAAATCACACAGGGAAAGTTTATTTAGGTTAGAAGCAAGGCAGAAGTACACACCCAGAGAGAAATGGTGTGGGTGTCTCCCCCAAGGAGGAGGAGCATGGAAAAGCAGCAGTTAAAATATATATATGAGCTCCCCTGGTGGCTCAGATGGTAAAGAATCTGCCTGCAATGCAGGAGACCTGGGTTCGCTCCCTGAGTTGGGAAGATCCCCTGGAGGAGGGAATGGCTTCCAATGCCAGTAGGGCAGTTCTTCCAGGTCTTTCTTTACCTTTGGTCCTTTATCTCATTTCTTTGTTTACACCTGACCTTCCCTGTGGTTTTATCACTCCGTGTCAGACTCTTGGCAGGTTGCAAACCCCATGGACTGTAGCCCACAAGGCTTCTCTGTCCATGGGATTCTCCATGGGATTCTCTAGGAGTGGATGGCCATTCCCTTCTCCAGAGGATCTTCCCGACCCAGGGATTGAACCCTGGTCTCCTGCACTGTAGGCAGATTCTTTACCATTTGAGCTACAGGGAAGTCCTTCCTACAGGGAAGACCTTCCCTAGTACCCTCCTCAATATGCGTGCACATCTTTTCGCCAAAATGGATACCAGTGCAGAGGCCTGGGGGAGGTTCAACAATACCTATTATGGGGTGGCAACCTCTCCCTTATTGACCCTGTGCATGTGCAGTGGGGGAGACTTCCTTGACCTCAGGAGTAATAGATTTGCACATCTTATCTCTTTGTTCTAGCAGAGCTCCTTCCTGCCATTAACTCTGCCCTTGGAGTGCTAGGGAAAACAAAGTTGCAATTTACTCTGCTTGACAAATTCCAGTTGCTCTGCCCAGGGCCCATCTATTTCCCGCCTCAGCTCTAGAGAGATGCCAGGCCAATTCCTGGGAGATGTGTCTTTGTGGCAAGACTAAGTAAGAACTGCTCACCCATTTTATGTGCCAGCTGTCTCTTCTCAGGTGGCTTGGTGGTAAAGAATCTGCCTGCTGATGCAGGGTTTGGTCACTGGCTTGGGAAGATCTCCTGGAGAAGGAAATGTCATCTCACTGCAGTATTCTTCCCTGGAAAAATCCCATGGACAGAGGAACCTGGTAGACTACAGTACATAGGGTCCCAAGAAGTCAGACATAACTTAGTGACTAGACAACAACAATGTGCTCATCATTCCAAACTCTTATCTCTTAAAAATTGTGTCTTAGTGATAGAAATTATAGCAGCTCAGTGTGGGTGATAAATGCATTAGAGCAGGGGTCCCCAACCCTTTTGGCGCCAGGGACCAGTTTTACAAAAGGCAAATCTCCACTGATGGGGTGGTGCGAGGGATGGGTTCAGGATGATTCATTCGCGTGATGTTTATTGTATACTTTATATGTCCATTATTATTACATTGTGGAATATAATGAAATAATTAGACAACTTACCATAATACAGAATCAGTGAGAACTCTGAGCTTGTTTTCCTGCAAGTAGATGGTCCCATCTAGGGGTGATGGGACAGCCATGAAAGTGAAAGTGAAAGTCGCTCAGTTGTGTCCGACTCTTTGTGACCCCATGGACACACATGGTCCATGGAATTCTCCAGGCCAGAAAACTGGAGTGGGTAGTCTTTTCCTTCTCCAGGGGATCTTCCCAACCCAGGGATTGAACTCAGGTCTCCCACATTGCAGGTGGATTCTTTACCAGCTGAGCCACAAGGGAAGCCTGGGATAGCCATGAGGAGTGACTAAATAAAGATGAAGCATTGCTGGCTTGCTCTCCCACCGCTCACATCCTACTGTGTGGCCCAGTTCCTAACAGGCCAGGGACCAGTACTTGTCCATGGCTGGGGGATTGAGACTACAATTCTACTTCCTCCAATTCCACCACAGTGTGTGGATTCCTCTGTTTTTTCCCCAATGCATGCACAAAGTGTGCACACATACACATATGTTCCATGTTTATGAATGGAACCTTTACTCACATACCATTTTTGAAACATATTTTCCCCTATTCTCTTTGTTTATGTTTAATACGATGTTTGCAACCCTCTGTGAGATTCGACCAGCCTATTCAACACATATGAAGAAAGTGGTTCAGAGGGGTGACACCAACTGACCAGAATAGCTGATCTGATACAGGCTTGCCCACTGAACGGTTCTGGATGAGGACGGAAGAACCCCTGGAGAGGACACAGTGGGTGAAGTGTTTTCAACACAGGCTGGGGGACATTTCATAAGCCAGGCTTCTGTGATTTGGCAGCTGAGATGTTTTCTGTTTGATGAAAGACCACTGGGGATGCTCCAGCCTCCTCAGATTCTGCACAGAATTTCTTCTCCTGAATCTGCTTGCCTCCTGTGCTGCCTCCCCTTCCCCTTCTACCACCTGATCCAGGAGTCAGGGGGGCCAGGCCAGTAGACTCTGTCCTTGTGATGGCTGCAGAGACCTGCTGTGGCTTGAGTATTTGGTCCTGGCTGCAGAAAGTTAGACACCCGCTTACAGCTTCGATATGGGGCTAGAATTTGCTCTGCATGTTGCCCTTAATAAGGATCAATTTATTGTTGTTCCATAGCTAAATCATGTCTGACTCCTTGCAGTCCCATGGATTGCAGCATTCCAGGCTCCTCTGTCCTCCACTACCTCCCGGAGTTTGCTCAAATTCATGTCCATTGAGTCAGTAATGCCATCTAACCATCTCATCCTGTGCAGCCCCCTTCTCCTTTGTCTTCAGTCTTTCCCAGCATCAGGGTCTTTTCCAACAAGTTGGCTTATTGCATCAGGTGGCCAAAGTATTAGAGCTTCAGCAACAATTCTTCCAATGACTACTCAGGATTGATTTCCTTTAGGATAGACTGGTTTGATCGCCTGGCTGTCCAAGGGAATCTCAAGAGTCTTCTCCAGCACCATAGTTCAAAAGCATCATTTTTTCGGTGCTCAGCCTTCTTTATGGTCCAATTCTTACATCTGTAAATGGCTACTGGAAAAACCATAGCTTTGACTCTACAAACCTTTGTCAGTAAAGTGGTATCTCTACTTTTTAATATGCTATCAAAGCTTATAGATAATTTTAATTTTAATTTCATGGCTGCAGTCACTGTTCGCAGTGATTTTGGAGGACAAGAAAATAAAATCTGTCATTGCTTCTACCTTTTCTCCATCTATTTGCCGTGAAGTAATGGGACCAGATGGTCAATCACGTGATATCAAAATTAACACAAATGTCAAAGGACAACACCCACTTGCCCTTTTGTGCAGCCTGGATGTTCCACCCAATGTCTGTTCTTGGAGGCTGCTGCTCCTCATTCAGTTCTCTGCCCACCCTCACCCTTGGACTAAGGTAGGATGTTCTCCGGGCACATCACTCACCACTCTCTGACACATCCTTGTTGATTCATTCCATCATTGCCATCTCCTCACAAGATGTCAGCTCTTTGACAGCAGGGAAGATGTTTGCAGTGCTCACTGATGCATCCCCGTGCCTGAAATAGTGACCAGCACATAACCATCATGGTTGTATGAACAGCTCTGAAGGTATAGATTTTTCTCTTTATATTATAACTGAAAATTAGAATTAGCAGGATGGAGGAAGGCACTGTGCTCCCTGTATCCTTTTCAGAATCCAGACTCAGGAGTCTTATGGCAACACTTCCTAACACGTGAAACAGTGTACACAGTTCCCCTGGATATCTACTTAGATGCAGTTCTGAGTCTGTATTTCCACATGGGGGTTTCTGTATTTACTTGCAAACTCTCAGGTGATACGGTGGGATGGCAGTTGGAGGACCACACTTTGGGCAGCCTAGCCTTAGAACTGTCCAATGCAAACCTTTCTCTCTTTCCCAGTTTTGTAATGAGCATTATTATGTGTCAGGCTTTGCTGTCCCCTGTTCTGTCCTATTTACCTAATTTGCTGGGGGGCTGGAGCAAGTTGCTTCACCTCTCTGAACCTCCAGTTCCTCTTCTGTAAAACTGGGCTCATGAACTTGATCTTCCAAGGCTGTTGGAAGATTACATCAATAACAATGACAACAAGCAGTGACTTGCATTTACTGACCCCTTCCTCTGTCTTATGTGTTCTACAAGCATTGTCTCTTTTAGTGATCCCTCCCATTTTCCTTGAGAGGTGATGCTAATGAAACGCCCGTTTACATACAGGGAAGAAGGAGAGCTTCATGGTTCAGGCTACCCAGCGTGAGGCCTGGGTCGCAGCCTGTTTCCATCACATGTATGACTCTGGGTGAGTCATTCACATAGTTTGCACTCTCCGCTTCCTCAACTCTAAAATGAAAGCACAGAAAAAAGTTCATACACGAGAAGGCTTCAGACAGCTTCAGTGGCCCCTGCTGGCAAATGCCAGGTGGTGGTTGCCATTCCTGCTCTAGGCTTCCAGCCTATTCATTGCCCACAGTTGGTCTGCAGTGAGTTGAACCCCTCTAGGCACTGGGGCTCCTTCTAAGTGTATGATGTCATTGCATGGTTTATCATATTCTGACCTTGCTACTTTAACCCTGATGTGAATGGACCTGCCAGGAGGCAAAGTCTACCCCTGTGGAGGGGAAGGTCATTCTTGGGAGAGGATGCACCCCACACCCCTGAGAACATTAAGACCCTCCACCTGAATCTCCCAGCTGGTGTTGAGGGGAAGGACGTTTGGAGCCTTCCTAGCATTCCACCAGTTTCAGGACAGTCCTTCCCCCCACTCTCCTGCTGAGTTTCTTTGCCATGCACTCCATCCGTCAAGTTGTCTGTCATCTGAGACCACACCACAGGACAGTTCTGGACAGGATCAAGGAAGGACCAAGAGGGGAACAGCAGATCCACTGGGTGGTTCATCCTGGATGTGGGAAGATGATTCAAGTGATGATACGAGGACCTCAAGATATCTCCCCACTGCGGTGACCATATTGGCTGAGAACCCACCATTATCAATGCCCCCAGATTAGTAGGGTGTCATCCCTTATGAATGGGAGTGGAACAATATAGCAGAAAAGAAAGGCTTAGGCTTGGTGGTATGACAGGCCTGGCTTCTTTCCAGCTCTGCAACTTAGGTTAGAGCTTAACCTCTGTGAACCTCAGTTTACTCTTTTGTTAAATAGGTATCTTCCTTTCTGCCATCACTTTGCCCCCTCTGCCTGACCCCAGGGTGCTGGCCCAGAGCCCTGAGGGGCTGTAAGAACATCCCGCACACAGTGGGGTTACAGTGTGTAGAGCACTGGACACACAGTAGGCATACTATACACCGAGTCCTCAGCACACATAGCTGTGTTTTACATAGATTGTCAACACACAGTAGGTGTTCTTTACACACCACGCCTAACACATAGTAAGTGTGCCTTGTGTAGGGACTCAGCACTTAGTCGGCATGCCTTGTGGAGAATCTTAAGTACACCATAGGCATGTGGAACACCTGGCATCCAGTAGGCAGGACTTATGCAGAGTCCTTGGCACACAGTAGGTGCACTTTCAGTAGCCCATCCGGAACATAGCAGGCACGCTTTATGCAGAGCTCCTGACACACTGCAGGCATGCTTTCTGAGGGACCCAGCACGCGGCACGCACTCATACACGGTTGTCACACAGAGTTGTCTCCCTTATGCAAACCTTATTTCAGGGTCTCATCCAACAGCCCATTTCCCAGATAGGAAGGCTGAGGCCAGAGAGGGTCTGCAAAGCCCACAGTGTGAATGAGGGCGGGTCAGAACTCCACTCCCAGCTCTGCCTCTTCTGCGTGCATACTGCGCTCTCCAGGTTCCTTGCAGCCTTACCCTTCATGTCTCAAGATGCTCTCTTCCGACTGAGTCCTTTAATCCCTTGTAATTCTCAGCTGGGTGTGTTTCTCTGCTCCTGGTCCCAGCAGTCATCTCAACCCGGGCCCTGGGCTGCTGAGAGGCAAGACTTGAATTCTTGCCAGGCTGTGTGCTATCAGGAGGTCAGAGTTCAGGTCTCCGAGCTCCCTGATTCCGTGCCAAGAAATGTTACATGACGCCCTCCTGGCCCAGGCATGGAGAGGAGCCCTGGAAATGTCTTCAGACAAGGCTGAGCTAGGTGCTGCTTGTGTGATACCTGAATGTTCATGCTTTTCTCTGGTACACGGTGCTTAGAGCAGCAGGTGTGGCTGCCCCACAGTTTGCCCATTTGGGATGTGATGAGTCCTGAGCATCCAGTGTACAAACTGTGACCCTGAACTTGTTCACGGGCCTCACCCTTTATTTGGACAACCTCCAGGTAGGGAGGAGGTAAGCAGGCGGCAAGGATTGGCTGGCTTAGTATGGACCCTGGCAGTTTTTTCCTGAGTCAGGGTCAGATCAAGCCTTCCGAGGAGGAGGAGGGGAGTTGTGCAGGACAAGCCGCTCTTGGCAGAAGGTGACAGGCTGGGGGTCAGGGGGCTGGGGGGCCTGGCCTGGGGTTGGAAAGGCCACTGTTCTAGGCAGGGTGGCTCCAGGGAACGAGCTGGTCTGGGAGATGAGTGGATGTCAGTAGGTAACTAACACACAAACATTCTGTGTGTCTTTCTGTCTGTCTCTGTCTCAGATTCTCCCTCTCACCCTGACTTTCCGTCTTTGAACCCCTGTCTGCCCATATCTGAGCCTGTCTTGCCCCATCCCCAGCACTCACCCTGCCCCTCACTCCCTTGCTCCTCTCCATTTATCTCTGCCTCACAGCTCACCATCACTGCCTCTTCTATTACCCTCAGGAGCTCACCCTTCACCCTGTTTGCCCCACAGGATGCTGGAGCTGAGCCTGTCCAGGCTGGGACTCGGGCCGGTGGCAGCCTCCCCATGGCTGCTGCTGCTGCTGGT